>NC_059073.1:105664934-105889934 GCF_020497125.1 Mauremys mutica
TGAACATATGAAAATGAGAAACATGGTCCTGCTTGGTGGTCTAGGGAATACTGGGTTTTGGTTACTAAGTTGGAGATGGTGATCTGAACTCAGTTGATTCAAGGGTGAAAGCTAGAACTGACAATTAATTTTTTAATAACACACCCAGATCGGAACAACATTTGGCTATTATGGATTCAGATAAATATCTGAAAATTGAAAGAGAAAAATTGTTCATCAAGCTGTATAACTTGTACACCTCTACCTCGGTATAACGCTGTCCTCAGGAGCCAAAAAATCTTACCACGTTATAGGTGAAACCATGTTATATCGAACTTGCTTTGATCCACCGGAGTGCGCAGCCCCCGCCCCCCCCGCCCCCCCCCCGAGCGCTGCTTTACCACATTATATCCGAATTCGTGTTATATCAGGTCACATTATATCGAGGTAGATGTGTATTGGAATGTGCATTGAAGACATACAGGACCCAGTTTGTGTCACACCAATGGCTGCATGAATATCATTGAGGGAAGAGTTTAGTCCATAGTTCAGGTATATTTGAAATTTTAGATACTCCAATTCATCAAGATACTCCAATCCAGTAAAGTAAGAAAAAGACAACGAGTTGTGAAATTCTGTGGTCACCCGCCCGTGCCCTGAAGTCCTTGAAATCAGCCCTGGGAGAGGGCTAAGACTGCGAGAGGGCTGCTGATAGGAAAGCAGCAAGCCTCGGCTGATTGGGGAAACAGCCACAGCTGCGGCCAGGCCCCAATCAGGCCACAGCCGGCCCTATAAAAGGCCACTGAGCCAGGAGCTGGCAGAGTCTCCCTGTAGCTGAGGAGGGAGATGGATCTAGTTGCCTGTACCCCAAAGGGTACTGGGGTGAAGCAAGGCTGGGGAAAGGCCAGGGGAGCTCCAGGCTGGCAACTGCCCAGGCTGCAGGGCCTGGTCCTAGGCCCAGAGAGGTACTGGGAGGCTGAGGAAGGCAGCAGATCCCCTTGCCTATGATGAGTGGCTTTTACACTGCAGTCTGCCCCAGGGCGTGGGGGCTTGGTGAGGACCGGCAGTAGCCCAGACTTAGGCAAGGTAGGGATTAGAGGGTTGGGGGTTTCCAGGAGAGGGGAGACCCATAGAGACTGGTGGGGTATTGCCAGGGAGGCAGTCCCAAGGCAAAGGGGCACCGGGGTCCAGGAGGGACTCAGGCCCAGTGGCAAGCAGGACACTGGCCTGCAGAGGGTGCTCTGGAGGCTGGAAGAGCTAATTCCCTGAGAAGACCAGCAGGAGGTGCCACAGGGGTAAGTCTTGCACCTTTACAGGGACAAAGAGGCTTGGAGGTGAGTGTCATTACAAGCCTCTGCAGGCTGTTCAGGGCAGATGACTGACAGTGGAAGCAGCTGCTGTTTGTCTTTTTCTTCTTTACCAAGTGCTGACTTTCCTGTGTATAAATAATGATTATGGTATAATTGATAGTCTGCTGCCCCATATATCTGTTTGTCTCTCTTGGGTACTTCTCTTGGTCCCCATTATTGTAGCATCTTGCAGTATTTAATGTGTGTATATATATATATACTATATCCCCATTTGACAGATGGGGAACTAAGTCCCAGAGAAATTGAGTGTCTTGCCCAATGTCACAAAGGAAGTCTTCAGTGGAGCAGAAAGTTAAACCCTGGTGTCCCAAGTCCCAGGCTACCCCCCTAACCACTGACCATCCTTCCTCTCTATGTATGTGCTATACAGGTATGTAAAATAAAATGCAAGTCTGAAGAGGGGAACCTAAGTGGGGTGGGATAATAACTTTTATTGACCCTGGGCAGAAAGTTTGTTTTTATAATAATAAAATAAAGGGAAAAGATGACCACCAGTGACCATGATGATGAACACGGTATAAAAATATAGACAGGCAGATAACAACGCCTTTGTCTTCTCCAACTCCTGTCTGCATGGTTTCGTCCACTCAGCTCCATATGTCTTGGTTCATAATGTGGTTCCCTACATCTGTTACTTTGTGCTGCTCTGAAAAGCCAGAAGAACCGCTCCTTACTCTTAGGGTATGACGGAACTGCTGTAGTAGATCCTACACCCACTTCCCTGCTCCCAGGGTAGCGTGCATGGCCTGGGAGAGCAAAGGTGTGGCTGTGGTATGTCTCTGCACCAGCAATCTTCAGCTGTTAGCAATTCCGGGAGGTGGCAAAGCTAGCTAATATCCTTTGCTGCACAGAACACAGCAGAGGCACAGTCCTAGGGGGGAGGGATAGCTCAGTGGTTTGAGCATTGGCCTGCTAAACCCAGGGTTGTGAGTTCAATCCTTGAGGGGGCCATTTGGGGATTGGTCCTGCTTTGAGCAGGGGGTTGGACTAGATGATCTCTTGAGGTCCCTTCCAACCCTAATATTCTATGATCTATGAATTACGCCCCTGCTCCCACATCTTTACTGCCACCTAGTTCCTACTGAAAATGCTTCACTTCTCAGGCCATGTCTACACTGCAACTAGACACTTGTGGCTGGTCTATGCCAGCTGATTCAGGCTCGCAGGGCTTGGGCTGTTGAGCTGTTTCATTGCTCTGTAGACTTCCGGGCTCAGAGTGGAGCCCAAGCTCTGGGACCCCTCACTTCACATAGTCCTGGAGCCCGGATGTCAGCCTAAGCCCTGAAGTCTACATTGCAATGAAACAGCTCCCCAGCCCAAGCCCTGCGAGCCCGAGTCAGCTGTCACGGGCCAGCCACAAGTGTCTAGTTGCTGTGTAGACATGCCCTGAGACGTGAAGCATTTTCAGTAGGAACTAGGTGGCAGTTCAGATGTGGGAGCAGGGAGCATAGGCCAGCCTTGAGTTTTTTATTGCAGTGTAAACATACCCTAAAAGGCCTTTGACACCTACCCCACGCTCAGTTAGAATTAACATATGCTTTTCAAAACAAGACAAAAAACCTAAAACCCTGACAAGGCCCTGGCACTCTCGGAGTGACTGCCTAACTCCACCAAACACTCTGCTTTTCATCTCAATCACTACTTTTTTTTTCTGCATGTTTAGTTTGTCTCCTTATAGTATAAGTAGAGCTGGGTGAAGTTTTTTGGTTCAATAGATTATTTGCTGAAAAATGCAGCTTCCAGGCACCAAAACTATTCATGAATGTGGGGTGAATTCAGCAAATCCTTTTGGCCAAATAGAATTGGGGAGAAAAAACTGAAAGTCAAAATGGTTCATTTAGACATTTTCTAAATGAACCATTTTGACTTTTCACTTCGATGTCACATTTTGTTAAATGTAGCTAGAACTGTTAAAATACAATTTTTAACAGGATAAACTCCTGAAAACACAATGAAATGAGGGAGGGAGGCAATGTTTTGGGTGGACTGAAAAATTGTTTGACCCAAAATGTTTTTCCCATTTTTTCTTTTCAACGAGGAAAAATGAAAAAGTTCAGTTTTAGTTAAACACACACCCAGGAAACAAATTTAGAGTTTTGTTGTTTTTGTCACTGACTCAAACATCAATTATTCTCTCAGCTCTGAATATAAGCTCTTCAGGGGAAAGACTATGTCTTCAGATCCATCTGTATAGCACCCAGGCACCATGTGGCCACTTCACAATAAACAAGAACAGCAAACTAATTCCCTTTAATTCTCAGTGGCTGATTAGTGAATAGGGCAATGATCTTTTTCCTTCTTTCCCTTCCCATGCTGGATAAAAAGCACAAAGTAGACAGTTCTGCCAGAATCTCTGTGTTGGTCTCACTGTGTTCCCATTGAAGTCAATGGAGGTTTTGCCATTCATGTCAATGAGAGCAGAGTTAGGTCAATACTGAGTGCTTTTGAAAATCTCAAGCTTAATCTGTATCACTGTCATCACAGGGATGGCACAGACATGTAGAGAAGGATTGGACTATTCCAGTTGCCAAGTCACTGCTGTTTACCCCCAGTGGCACTAAATATCTTCTATAGGTGGGAGAGCAAACAAACAGAGAAATCACAAGCATTAGTATGAAGAGCACAGCACAAACCCACCAACTGTTACCTCTCAGTCCCCCAATATCTGAGTAACTACTTTGTGGTAGCTCTGACATGCTGTATGCCCATTTGTAGCTTAAAGACACAGGTTAACCATCCTGAAGGGAGAACTCGGTAAGGTGCAAAAATATTTATTTATTCTTTTAAAGAGTAAAAACTCTGCACAGTCCAATGCCATAACTTCTTAATTGATTGCAAACTGCGCAGCTCAATATTTATGTTGCTTGGTTGTTCAGTAAGGGTCACAATCAGCACTGCCTTCCATATACTACAAAGTAACTCTTTGGGAGGCAATAATGATGAAACATTAATTCTGTGTCTCTCAGGGCTAGTCTACACTTACGAGCCGGGTCGACGCGGTGAGTTCGACTTCTCGGAGTTCGAACTATCGCGTCTAATCTGGACGCGATAGTTCGAACTCCGGAAGCGCCGCGGTCGACTCCGGTACTCCACCACTGCAAAAGGCGGTGGCGGAGTCGACCTTGGAGCCGCGGACTTCGATTCTGCGGCGTCTGGACGGGTGAGTAGTTCAAACTAGGGTACTTCAAATTCAGCTACGCTATTCGACCCCGCTTCTTAGTGTGGACCAGCCCTCACTATGGGTACAATTTAATAAAGTGCCAGACATGCCTAACTTCTATTGACTTCAGTTGGCTCAAGAAGATCAGGCCCTGTGCTACCTTGTTTTGCCTCTTTAGCTAAATGTGAAAATAAAAAAAATAAAAAAGCTGCAGTGATTTGGGAATTATTCTTAACTGCTTATGCCACTTACACTTTTTGAACCTTACAGGACAGTTATGGACAATCCATCACTCTGTGCTAATCAAAGTCTTTAATAGTATAGTTTTCAGCAGAACTAAATTTGAAATATGATTTAGCTCCTAATGCACCAAGTCATAAGAACATTTACTATCACATTGAATTTAATGACTGTATAATCTAATATTCCAAGCACTTGTCCAGAGAAGAAGTTGTCTGATTCATTCATGAGACTTTGAGTTTGATCATCACGCTTATAGCCTGTGAAAGTCTTTCAAAATGTAGCCATTCAAAACCAGAGAAGGAAACAAATAAAATTCTGATCCATCTTCACTCTTCTCAGAATTTAATAAACAATGCTAATAATGCTTATTATGTATAGAAATCTTTCCATTTCCAAATGACTCACCAGAAGGAGGGAACGTGAAGAAAGCAAGCAGATCAAGAGCATAGTGTTAGGGTGAGGCTGGTTGAAACCAATTTTTCCCCCACAAAAATCTTCCAATGCAAAATTTTCATTAAAAATATTTTATGGGAAATTTCCAAATGAAATGAATTTGTTTTGATTCTAATTTGTTCAGTGATTTTTTTTAAATGTAGTAAAATGACATTTCTTTGCCAAAATATTGTTTTTGACAAAAGACCAGTTTTTGGCGGGAAAATGTTTCAGTTGAAAAATTTTGATGAGCTCTAATTAGGGCCAAAATAAAAAGCATCTGTAGACTGCACAAATAAGGAAGCTTTTCTTTGTCTCTGACCCCTCAAGTCTCAGCTCAGTCATTTGCTTATAAAAAAAAATATATATATATATTTTCAGATGAAGGCCTCTTCTCCCTGCTGGTCTTTCATTCCCTCAGCGCCACATGGTGTTGAGCTGGTTTTTTATTTGGCAGCACTTCCTCACCATAGCTCTCAGGAGACCCTGCTGATTTTGTGCAGTAGTATAACAAGCCCTGCCATTCTACCTGCTGGACAATTAAAAAGAGTTGGGGGAGGGGAGGAGGCCAGGAGGGAGGGGAATGGATTAGTGTCTTTAAGGAAAGTTAGGCAAGATAGCTGAACAGCCCCTCCTAAATCACAATAGTTTTGCCTGAATCACAACAGCTGCTTCCATTTAAAATAGGCATATTTAAATATTTAAGAAAAGTAGCTGCTGCTTCTAAATGAGAAAAATTGACCATTGCAGTGCAGCACAGGGGAACGCAAATCAAACATCAAGCCAGAGAGCTAGACTGCTGTTAGTAAAGGAGAGATAAAAGAGCAGAACAAAATGTGGTTTGCTCCTGGTTTCCATAAACAAAATTTTCCATTCTCGATTGACCAGAATTGCTCTGTAGGATCCACCTAACAATGAGTAGGAAATTAAAAGGCAATTAAGAGTGTAGTGAAGAGTAGAACCTGTTGTGTGGGCCTTAGAAGAGAAACTTCCATGTTCCGTGTTATGCGGTATTTTCCTTTTGTTATGCCACTGGTGCTTTTTGAGCCTTTAACTAAAATCTAGCAGGGACTCAGTGGGCACCAGTGTGCTGGTTTTCACACCGGCAACAGCTGCTTTGGTTAGCCAACACACTAAATATAGTAATTTGCCATGTAGCCAACAACAGTGATAGCACATCAGAAAGAGATTCTGTGCCATAGCAGGAATTTCTAATGTGCCTGGGATGATAGATGGGCTGTTCTAGCACCTCACAGAATGATGCCGCTTTTCAAAACGGAAAGCGGCATGTGTGACCGTCAATATCTTACATTGAATTATTAGCTTCTGTCTTGACGCCTGTGTTTTAGCCAACTCTGGTCTTGGAAAATTATTTTTATTCTAGTGACATCTCTGATAAAAGAGACATCAGTAAATATTTTCCCTGAGAAATGTGTTCTAGAGGTTTACAGGTAACAGCAACTGTCCTTCGTGGAGCCTGCCTATGAATCTCACCAAGTAAAATAACATTTTTGAGACAAATTTCAAGTGGAAACACAGAACTGGGCATATCAGCAGGTCTCTCACTTAAATGATCGCTGTCTAAGCTACGGTCATTGCAAATGTTCTTCCAGCATCAATGGCATCTCCCTTAGGCCTGGTCTACACTAGGACTTTAAATCGAATTTAGCAGCGTTAATTCGAATTAACCGCTCAACCGTCCACACCAGGAAGCCGTTTAATTCGACCTAGAGGGCTCTTTAGTTCGAATTCGGTACTCCACCCCGACGAGGGGAGTAGCGCTAAATTCGACATGGCTATCTCGAATTAGGCTAGGTGTGGATGCAAATCGAACTTACTAGCTCCGGGAGCTATCCCACACTGCACCACTCTGTTGACGCTCTGGACAGCAGTCCGAGCTTGGATGCTCTGACCAGCCACACAGGAAAAGTCCCGGGAAAATTTGAATTCCTTTTCCTGTCTGGATAGTTAGAATCTCATTTCGTGGTTGGACATCGGGGTGAGCTCAGCAGCACTGGCAGCGATGCAGAGCTCTCCAGCAGAGGAGTTCATGTAATCTCTGAATAGAAAGAGGGACCCAGCATAGACTGACCGGGAACTCTTGGATCTGATCGGTGTGTGGGGCGAGGAGTCTGTGCTTTCGGAGCTGCGCTCCAAAAAACGGAATGCAAAGACCTACGAGAAGGTCTCCAAAGCCATGAGAGACAGAGGATACAGGCGAGATACAGCGCCGCATGAAAATCAAGGACCCCAGACAAGGCTACCAAAAAATCAAACCGGCAAACGGACGCTACGGAGCCTGCCACCACTGCCCCACCAGCGACCATGGACTCTGACGATGGGACAGTGTCAACGGCCAGTTCCTCGGCGATGTTCGCGGACGGGGAAGATGAGGAAGGGTTTGTGGAGGACGAGGCAGACGACAGCGCTTACAACGCTGGTTTCCCTGACAGCCAGGATCTCTTCATCACCGTCACAGAGATCCCCTACCAACCGTCCCCGGCCGTTAACCCGGATCCTGAATCAGGGGAAGGAGCAGTTGGTAAGTGCTTTAACCATGTAAACTTTTACTCTTAATATAACAGGAATCTGAAGTATGTGAAAAGGAGGTCTCTCTATATATGGGGATAGAACAGAAATCCTCCTGGGAGATCTCCACGAAGCTCTCCTGGAGGTAATCGAAAAGCCTCCGCAGGAGGTTCCTGGGGAGAGCTGCCTTCTTGGGTGCTTCGTGGTAGCACACTTTTCCGCGCGAGGCTTTCATGAGGTACTCAGGGACCATTGCCTCCCCGAGCACGGCTGCGTAGGGCCCTGGTTTGTGCTGGCTTTCACGCAGCATGCGCTCTCTATCTCCTTCAGTGACCGTCCTCAGGGTGATCTCGCTCGGAGACTCCTGCATCTAATTAGGGGAATTACTGTAATGTTACGCCTGGTCCAAAGTATTTTTAAAAAATCTCCGGACAGACGGCATAGCAGAGACTCAGCACGCTGCTGCGTGACGAGCGTAACGGAAAGCCAAAGAATCAAATGGACGCTCATGGAGGGAGAGGGGACTGAGGACGCAAGGTATCCCACAGTTCCTGCTTTCTCTGAAAAGCATTTGCATTCTTGGCTGAGCTCCAAATGCTTCTAGGGTCAAAAACAGTGTCTGCGGTGGGTCAGGGCATAGCTAGGCAATTTACGCAGCGCCCCACCCACCCCCAGAAGTGAAAGGGAAAACAATCCTCTCTTGACTCTTTTACATGTCACCCTATCTTTACTGAATGCTGCAGATAGACGCGATGGTGCAGCACTCAACACCAACATCCTTGCTCCCCCCACGCTATGGATGGCTGATGGTACAATACGACTGGTACCCGTCCTCATCATCAGCCTATTGGCACATGGGGCAGTGCAAAAGGGCTGGTAACCATGCTGACTAGCATCGGTAAGGTCAATCAAGGGCGCCTGGCCCTAATTTTTCCTGGTAGATGGTACAGTATGGCTGATAATCATCGTCATCATAGCAACAGGGGGCTGAGCTCCATCAGCCCCCACCCTTCATGTGTAAAGAAAAGATTCAATTGCCCCTGGACTAGCAGCAGGATGATGGGCTCCTCTCCTCCACACTCCTTAATGTCCTATCTGGACTATCATAGCAACTGGAGGCTGCCTTCCACTCATTTCTCACTAACAAGTCACTGTGTCTTATTCCTGCATTCTTTATTACTTCATCACACAAGTGGGGGGACAATGCTATGGTAGCCCAGGAAGGCTGGGGAAGAATGGAATGAACAGGTGGGGTTGTTGCAGGAGCACCCCCTGTGAATAGCATACAGCTCATAATCTATGCAGGATCTGACACAGAGCAGCTGTGCTCTCTGGTTCTCTGATACAGTGGTTCTGTAGTACACTTGCCCATATTCTAGGCAGGAATGATTCTATTTTTAGATACCAAAAAGGAGGGATTTACTCAGGGAGTCATTCCCAATTTTGGCTTTTGCGCCCCTGGCTAAGAGCAGCCAGGGACACTTATGACAGCAGCAAATGGTGCAGTGCAAAAGGACTGGTAACCATGCCCATCTTATTACCAATTTATGGTATGGTAGATGGTACAGTATGGCTGGTAACCATCTCTGCTGTCATGCAAAAGCAAAAGCATGCTGCTGTGTAGCGCTGCTGGACCGCCTCTGTCAGCGGCATCTAGTACACATACGGTGACAGGCACAAAAGGCAAAATAGGCTCCATGGTTTCCACGCTGTGGCGTCTGCCAGGGCAATCCAGGGAAAACGGGCTTGAAATGATTGTCTGCTGTAGCTTTCCCGGAGGAAGGGATGACTGACGACATTTACCCAGAACCACCCGCGAAAATGGTTTTTGCCCCATCAGGCACTGGGATCTCAACCCAGAATTCACAGAGACAGACTACACTGTGTTCATTCTTTGCAAAAATTTATCTTTACAAGGAATTCACTCCCTTTTTCACATCACACAGCTTCGACTGTCTCCAGACCTGCCACAGCATCCCCCTCACAGAGGCTGGCAAAGATTAGGCGGCGAAAGAAAAAGTCAGGGGACGAGATGTTCGCTGAAGTTATGGGGTGCTCCCGAGACGAGGCGGACCAGCAGAGCCAGTGGAGGGAGACCCTCTCTCTGTACCAGCGCTCACACAGCGAATGGGAGGAGAGGTGGCGTGAGGAAGACAAGCAGGCGACTCAAACGCTGCTTGGACTAATGAGGGAGCAAACGGACATGCTCCTGCGCCTTGTGCATGTTCTGCAGGACCTCAGGCAGGAGGACAGAGCCCCCCTGCAGTGTATCTGCAACCGCCCTCCCCCGCCACAAAGTCCCATACCCCCCTCACCCAAAATAACCAGAAGGAGGGGCGCCAGCGGCCATGTTAAACTGTCACTGCACCCCAGCAGAGTGCTCAAGTACCGAAAAGCTCTCATAGCCTAAATTTTGAGAAGTCCTTTCCTTCCCGCCTCACCCAAGCCCCCATCCCAGTTTCATCCCCTAACTGTCTAGTTGATAATAAAAAATACTTTTCTGTTAATTACTTTTTCCGTCATGTTCTTTTAGAGGAGACTGTGTTTGAAGGGGGGGAAGGGGGTTGGTAATTTGACAGGACAATCACCTTTACCAGGGTACAGACATGGGGGCAGGATCAGCAGTAGGTCACACACACACTGCAGTCAGTACGCACCCTGGTCGGTATGGGAGGTGGTTTGCAGGTTCTGTGTGGGTGGGGGGGTACGTGACTTTGTTAGCGGGGGCGGGGGGTTACAGATCTCATGCAACGGTCCCTGTCCTGGACCACAGAGCCACGCAGCAGAGGAATCTGTATCCGTCCTCCCCCGCCAAAAGGCCACATAGCCCCCGCACACAGAGTCCCAAAAAGGAGGGATGGCAGGCTCCGTTGAAACATCCAGTCCGGCACTGCAGACCGCTCTGGGAGCAGGAGCCTGTCATTCCTCGAGTTTACAGGCGGTCTTTACATCACCGCACACCCTACCCAGCACAGTCCGTGTCCCAGTTTCAACCCTGTAACGCAAAGTCATCAATAAAGAAACCTTTGTAAAGTTACAGTGGAACATGTATTTTATTTTTAAACGTGTGTTGGAAGTTGGGGAAGCGGGGTGGGCGGGGTATGTAACTGCAGATGCTAGTCAACAGTCACTTGGTAAAGAAACAGGGGCAGGTTCAGCTTCTCTGTAAAGAAACTGAACAGTCACAGGTCACGCTGCTCACTGCTCGCTGGGACTTCAAGAGTTCCTTGTCGCTGTGCAAGGCGCCTGCACAGAGCTTCACGAGCCAGGGCATTAGCGGGTAGGCTGGGTCCCTGAGGATCACTATAGGCATCTCCACATCCCCAACAGTTATTTTGTGGTCCGGGAAGAAAATACCTTCCTGCAGGCGTCTAAACAGACCAGAGTTCCTGAAAACACGCACGTCATGAACTTTGCCTGGCCACCCGACGTTGATGTTGGTAAAACGTCCCCCATGGTCCACCAGTGCTCGCAGCACCATTGAAAAGTAACCCGATTTCTCAGCAGCTGACTGTGGAAGAGGTGGACGATAAGGTGCGAGGAGTTGACAACGGCCATAACTGCAGCGGGATCCGTGCTCAAAGTGCTGTGGCGCCCGCGCTGTCACTGAGCAGAAAAGTGCACGAACAGATTGCCCGCAGGCGCTTTCAGGAAGGGAGGGAGGGAAGGCGTGATTGACGGTTCAATGATGACAGTTACCCAAAACCACCCTCGACACATTTTTCCGCCCAGCAGGCATTGGGGGCTCTACCCAGCATTCCAATGGGCAGCGGGGAGTGCGGGAACTGTGGGATAGCTTCCCACAGTGCACCACTTCCAAAGTCGACACTGCCCCGTTACTGTGGACTCAGACAGTCGAATTAGTGTATTTAGTGTGGATACACAAATTCGACTTCATAAGGTCGATTCCACAAATTCGAATTAAGTAGATTCGAAATAGTCTTGTAGTGTAGACGTACCCTTATAGATCTAGGAAAAAACCTTGCATCTGTGTAATGTGCTGCTTTCTTCACAATATTTTACTGTTCCATTATGCTTTATATCATTGATGGGGATAAAATGGCTTTGATTCCCAAAGGTGTTATAAAATACTGCAATACACATCCTTCACCATAACCTGTCAAGATAATTTTGGCACCATTACTGGGAGATCCCAGTCAACCTATGATTGATTGAAATTAACCCTTCCTCCTTAATGGATGGAACTGTACGTATAAGAGTAAACAATGTTCCCTCTGCATAAGCCTGGAAATGAAAGCAATGACATCCCTTTGGGATTAGGAGAGATGTCATTCCGTTCTGGTTCTTACATTGCCATTCACTCTAGCATGTCAGGCACTTTATCCTGTTACTTTTGAGGACCTGCCAAGAGTTAGCTATGCTGAGCTCAGTTCATCAGCCATGTAAAAGGTGGTGTAATGGATTCAGCCCTGATTCTTCAAACAAGTGCTTAACTTGAGGCAGGTTAGTAGTTCCATTGAAATCAATAGGGACTATTGACATGCTTAATGTTATGGACTTGCTTAAGAAGTTTGCTGGATAGGGGCCATAGGTCTAGACAAATAGTCACCTGTGGTCAACAACCACTACCATAAATAGAGGAAGGCACAATATCTATCAGCACAGCAGGGAATGGAACAAGGTAACAGATTTAACATAGGGCATTTCCTTGTTATTAGATTTCAAGTTTGCAAGGCCAAACAAGAAACTGAATGCAACACAAGAAATATACTTGTAACAACTGTACCTTGTCTTACTGTTTTTATATTTTCACTAGCAATTACTACATTACAAGAGTAGTATAATTACATAATCTTGTCTTCAATTCTTACTGCATGAGCTTCATGCTCTTCTTGGATATGTTTCCAGCAGGTTGGAGGCCTAGAGAATCACAGATAGTGACAGTAGAATGCAGACTGTCTGACTGGGTATTCTGTAATAGAAGCAAAAGCCTTTACTTATCAGTCTCCTGTCAGTGTCCCTTTCGAGCTGGACATAGATGATGACCCCAGAAATTTCTAAAAACTGGTGACTCTGGAGATTTCTGTCCTTTCATCCTAAAACAGATTTTCTTCTTTTTCTTCTTTCCTTCTTCAACTATGCAGTTACCAGTCCACCTTTTCTGGCTTAAGATATTTGAAGATTGTTTCTGAGTGATGCTATCTGTTTTGGGGCCTCTAGGAAATTATAGGTCCAACACATACACCTGTAAAGAGTTCATAAGGATGGTCTTACATTGGTTTGTGGAAAGACTAAAAACATGTTGCTTAGGTTGGATTTCCCCTTCTCCTGTTTGTTTGTTTGTTTGTTTGTTGTTGTTGTTGTTGTTTGGGGGGGGCTTTCTTTCCCTATCTACTGTCTTGCCAACCCCTAAGCATTCAAAAATTATGAGACAAAATCACATGATTGGCTTGACAATCATGAGATTTTAAAAATGAATGCAGTTGATTTGATATTTGCTTTCTCGTGTTTGATATTTAATAGTCACATTTTCAAGCTTTTCTTTACAACCATGAGAACTAGAAGGTTATTTAATTTTAAAAAAAGGCAGTCTCTCTCATGTGTTCATGTCTCCAGGAACTGGGGCTTTAGAGAAAACCACCAGATATCGCAAGACTCTCAATAAAATTGTGAGAGCTAGCAACAGATCTGCTCATCTCTTCTCTCCTTCATGCCACACAATACAGAGGGGGATCATCTGGCCCTAAATTAGTATTAGTATGTCTATCAATGTCTCCTCAAACTGCACATTCAGTTACTTAATTACTTGTTATCCTCTTATTCTGATTACTTTTGTGAGGTTTGTGGATTCTCCCCCTTCCCTGTCCCAGCTCCTATTTCCTCTTCCTCGGGATGAGGAAACAGGCTCACCTTCAGAAGACCCAAACATGTCATCTTCCTTTCTCAGCAGGTAATAAGCCGCCCTCCCCTTTCAAAATATGATGTTGCACAAGAAAAACATGTCAGTCTTTGCCACCATTCATTGTCTCTTGTATTTCCATGAGTGTGTGGAGTGGTCTTCAGCTGTCGGTTTTGAAAATGACTGTCCATTACAAATTGTTGTTTGCAGTATTTTTTGTAGCTGTGTTGGTCCCAGGATATTAAAGAGACAAGGTGGGCAAGGTAACATCTTTTATTGGACCAACTTCTGCTGGTGAAAGAGACAAGCTTTTGAGCTATACAGAGCTCTTCTTTAGGTCTGTGTAGCTCGAAAGCTTGTCTCCTTCACTGACAGAAGTTGGTCCAAAGATATTACCTCATCACTTTGTCTCTCTAATGTCCATCACAAAGGCTAGTCGGCACCAGTATTTGCCTGCCTGCTTAGAGGAGGTAACTCCCTTTTATCACCTCCTTGCCATTTTTCTCTGTTCCAGGTAAGTGCCGGACTGAGGTACTGCAGTTTATGATAAGCACAAATCTAAAGTGGACATAGGAAGCACATCAGATTTGGCTCTAAAACTATGGTTTTTCCCTGGATCTTTATTCAGCACAACAGCGCTAGATACCCATTAGTGTAATGTGCCATATAAACAAGATGCCAGACCACGAGTATTCCAGCTGCCACTGGTACTCACAACTCCTCCTCTTTTCTCTGGAGCACCACCAACCCTCTCACATGCCATTTTCATCCGCTCTGATCTTTTAAAATGTTAATTGGTGCTTATTTTCATTTTTTAACAAAAAGGTAAAAAATGACGTGAGAATAGTTTGAGAAATTTTGATAAGTAATTAAATGTCTGTTAGCTGGAAAGCTCATTTTTGTCCTTGCTGTTTAACAGCAGACACATGACTGCACTGCAGATTATTTATTATTATGTTTTACTTATATTACGGTAGTGCCTAGGAGTCCCAGTCATGAGCTAGGAGCCTGTTGTGCTAGGCACTGTACAAACACAGAAAAAATAAATAGCTCCTGCCTCAGGTCTGCTTCACAGAGGTATGGTAAAGCATGTGTTTCAATAATTATGAGTCTATTGCTATTTAGGGATGATTCTGTCATCTTTGTTCATGGATTTTTCTCAGCTGGGTGCTTATCTGGGACTACTTGTAGCATAAGGGACTCTACTCAGTGTGAGCAAAGCTGGCAGAATCGGCCCTGCTATTTTTGAAACTTGCATGCAAAATTGTTATCCGTTTTCCTTTTTCAGCTTCCTCAGATGCGTGTCAAAGGTGCAGAGGCAACTGCTTGGCAGCTTTATATTTCTGAATGGTTATTTACATCTTAATACATTTTTATTACTATGGAAATAGTTCTTTAGGCTATAAGTATGCACCAAATCATATTTCATCATTATACAAATCTTTAAAAAATCTATACAAATACCATCAAGCGATCTTAGGAAACTTGTATCACAGCTGAGCTAACAATTATGTGGACCGAATGAAGGAAATAATTTGCCTAAATGACATAGTTTGAATTAACTTCACATTTGGTATTTTTATATAGGCTACATAATAGGTGTGATCTTTCTTTTTTTACCTTGTTAATTCAGATCAATCCTTCAGTGGTAATATTGCCTTTTGGTTACATGCCAGCCTATGGAATTATATGTTTGAACATAGGGCCAAACTAGTAGTTATTCCCCTGCCACTAAAGGTGAAAAGGTTCCCAGTAAATCAGGTTACTTTTCCACAGGGTAAGCAGTGTTAAATACAGTCCCTCTTAGTACTTCATCAATATGATTAACCTATTGGCATTATGGTTATCAAATTACAGTATGAGAAATCATACAGTTAAAAAATAAATCTGTTTTCCACTGAGGAAATCTATTTATGTGGAAGCTGCTATATTAAAAGCTTAGCGTGTATATATAATAGAATGATAATTCACTGAGAATCTTTACAATAGAGGTTTTCAAAATTAAACCTCTAAGAATTCCTTACAGATAAGCAAAAGGCACTCAAGGGATTCAAGATACATACCTTTTAGGGGCATCATCTTATTAGTATTGTACCTCTAACCCTATTAGGAGTCTTCAAGCTGAGAAGGATTACAGCTTGTGGACTGTAGAAATATTTTGAAGACACTTTGCAACTAGCCACAAAATGTTCACCTTGGGAGCATGGTCCCTGTAGCTGGGTTAAATGGCTGCCCTAATTCCACCACCCTGGCTTCAGCGGTCTCTTAATGTTCCATAAATCCAGCCAAGTGTTTTGACCTCTCTCTTCACTGTCACTAGAGCTTCTGAAATTGTCCATTTCAGCAAAGGGCCCCCAGGAACTTGGCTCTTTTGACAGACATGCAGAAAAGTAAGTTAGTTGCCTGCAAAATGTGGTTGTGGCTATTACTGTGGAGAGAAGAGAAGCAGTGAGGAGGAATCAGGATGCTCCTAGGATGAAATGGTTGGCCCTTAATAACATTGTTCTATATGCAAATTATTGATACAGATCTATTAAATGTTTTAAATTCCCTCAAATATCCCTCACAATTGTGGTTAAATATTAAAAGTTTCTTATGGATTCCATGTTTCAATAAGGAACAATGTTAAAAAAGAAGATGTCACAAAAAGGGTGACGATAGGCTAAGAAACCTGACATGTTGCTGCAAGTATCCTTCAGCATAAGGAGTGCACCTGTTGTAAATCGTTTGCACTAATGCTGGGTGGTCATCCAAATGTTTCCCTAGACATGCTTCAGCCTTGAAAAGCCCTTCCAGAAGCAGCTACAGTTTTTCATAGGGATTCTTATGTTAGCAGTGAGGTTAAAGCGTGTGCTTTTCATTAGAACATCCAAGTAGGGTGTGTCCCATTTTATGAGCAACAGGGATTTTCACCATGGCACTTTGTATGTATGTGGAATCAGCTGAGCACATTTAAGCATTTTTCAGACAGTAGTTAATTAATTAATTAAGCCCTGTGAGTTAGCTACTATTATTTCATTATACCATATTTACAGATAGGTAAACAGAGGCACCGTTTAAGGCTTCTCTAAATTCACCCAATGAATTAGTAGCAAAGCTGGGAATACAGTCCATTCATTATGACTCCCAGTTCCGTGTTCTAATTGCTAATGACAATGGACTCAATTGAGAGAGCAGCCTAAGGATAAAGAGAGACTAAACTGGCATAACTTACACCTTTTTCCATCCCTTTCAAAATGTGTGTTGCAACAACTTAGACTCCTTTTACACTTGATTAAACTTCTTCCATCCCCAGTGGAGAATATGTCCTGTGTTAAACTTGTACCACTGCATTTGACATCTGTGTAGTGACATGGGTGTAGCTGACAAAAGAATCTGAGTGACCTTAAATGTTCTTAATTCCTTAGACAATTTCTACACTACAAGCTAGGGGGTCTGATTCCCAGCTCACATAGACTTACCAGTGCTACCTCTTATCTGAACTAACACATTAAAAATAGTAGCATGGCCCGGGTTAGTTGCCATGAGTCCATACACATTGGGTCCAGAAGGGCTTGAACTTGGGGCTGTTAGCCCGTGCCACCACTGCCTATGCTACCGTGGTTATATTACTATTTTTAATGTGCTAGTTCAGATGAGAGAGAGCCTCTGTCTGTCTATGTGAGCTGAGAATCATAGCCCTAGCTCATGGTATAGATGTAGCCTTAAACTCACTGAGACGCACTCACTTAGCAATGTGCAACTTACACATACAACCTTTTACATCATTCCTGAAATAGGCCTTCTTTCTATATGTTAGTGACTTAATATTGTTCCTCTTTAAAAATGCATCTTACTCAAAGTACAAGAGAGTCTGATTTCAGTGAATATCACTTTTTAGACTTAAAATCATTCCTAATTTTGACTTCTTTTTTTACCAGTCAGTTTCAGCTTGTAATTGGGGATGAACAAATACAGTCTTTACTACAAATCTCTATTATCTCTTATTATGCATTAAAACAACATTTTTTTTTTGCACAGCCAAAGTTTCATGTCCATGAACTGTTTGCAGATTCTCCCAGAAACTTGATATGCCTCCAGAAAACGTGGAGAAGTTTGGATTATATTTAAGAGCTAAATTCGTTGGGTCAGCTCTAAAAATATACGGCTCTTAAAGCTGTGAGAGAAATTATTGCATAACGTAAGGACAACGTTTGCTATTAAGTTTGCTAATATAATACCATGTTAATACAATGAATAATAATTCAACATTCTGTAATTATTCAGTTTTGGTATATTAGCAAGTGTTATCTTAATAGGATACAAATATTGAAATTTTAATCTATTTAAGCTGATTTCCATTGGATCAGTTAGCTTCATGTTGTATTGTTTGTGAATATGTCAATAAAAATGATTACTATATACCAATAAGATAATAGGACTAATGTGAATAAAGAGTGCTGGTATGCATTGCTTTCCATTATCATTCTTGCAAGTTTTTTGAGCCTCAGGAATGTAGGGCCCAAACTGGTCTTCTTTCTGTTATAAGCACAACTCTCCTGGACTTCAACAGGAGTGGCACCTCTGAAATCGGGAGCTGAACTGGCCACTAAGCTACACAAAATGTATTCATTTGCAACAGGAAAAAACACTGTAAAGGGGATGAGTTAAAATTACTACTAGAAAACTCACAGTGAGGGCTGGAAATCTAATGTGATGCTTTGACCTTAGTTCAGGCCACTGTGGAGGGTGAAAAATAAAAGGAAAGAAACCAAAGAGTTAGGATTCCAGTTTTGTAGTAACAATTAAAAACACACAGATTTTATGTATATCTTGTGTTGAAATTACCAAGCATGTTAATGGGGAAATAGGCATTTCCAAAGCAGAGTGAATGACTGGTCCATCTAGTCCAGTACTGTGGTAATAGCCAAATGTGATGTTTAATGGAACAATTACTGACCTGGCCTGCCAACAATGGCCCTGGGCTATTGTACAGCACTTGTTCATCACTTCCCAATCCTTGCAAAATATCACCTTATGCGGTGAGATTTTTAACTCCTTGGAACAGTTGACCTAACTTCCTAATTTGGTGGAACACTCTATGTTAAACTTAGTCAAGTCCATATCCAAACCTTTTTTACATCCGCCAGAAATTGTTTGTATAAACGATTTCTTGTGGCAGTAAATTGCTCAGACTTACTGCATTCTGCATAAATAAATATTAAGTTTTCTTAAGTTTTGAGAAGCAAGCTACATCAAGAACAGCTCCAACGATTAGGACCATCAAAGGCAGGATGAAAATTAAAGGAAACACAGAATTTAACTTAACTGACTTGTTCCGATGTCCCTGGGCCAGGTCCCAAAGTTCTTAATTTTTACTCAGGCAAAATTCTCATTGAAACTAATGGGAGTGTTGCCCAAGTAAGGATTTCAGGATATAGCCCCCAATACTCAATCTTCTCTCAGAATGGCAGGCATGTTGTTTTCTCTGGCCTTTGGTCATGTGGAAATGGTGCTTGTAGACTCAGCACATCACATGAAAGTGTCCACAAAAATCTCGCTGTGGGAGTGCAAACTACAAAATGCGGCCATGTTCCAAACCAACTCCCTTATTAAACTTATACCCATATCAATAAGGATCGGTGTCTCACCTTAGTAATAAGGCCTATAGGGTCTGTGGCCCTTGCACAGTTGTATGGAGAGGGTGGGGAGCAAACACAAGCAGACTGCCTTCTCTGCATTCGTCCTGCACAAGAACCAGGGACAATCATAGTCCCTATGTACTTTTCCCTTGAGGTGTTCCTTAGGGCAACACACCACCCCAGAGTGGGTGGGGAAGAGTCAGGGATGTAGCCATGTCCCCTCTGAAATATCTGCTTTGCAGTCTTGTACACTCCCTTGAACACCAAGCAGATGAGGGCCTTCCCTAGCTCCTCCTGAGACAGAGCAGCTGTACTTCACTTCCAATGCAGGGCCATGCCTCAAAGGCACAGCTCAGCCCTACGATATATAGCAATCCATTTGGATATGACTGGGAATGATGGCAGAATAAGTACATGTTAGGCCTTGGATAGCTCTGATTTGCAACTTAGAGACACAAAATGGCAAATAATCCATCTAATTCATAACAAATAATTATAATACTAAATATGAGCCTCTGATCTTGCTGCTGTGACCATCTCGCCATGTTGGCAGCTTGGCATTGGTGTTGGGTAGGCAAGTTTGGCTGGCAGCTGTTTATACTGCAGCCAATTCTTAAACTGTGTTTTACCACTTGTTTCTTCTGATACTGATTCCACAGATATTAACAATGTTTTTTGAGGTACTGAATCTCTTATCTGAAATGGGTAAAATTATTGTATTTGGTTATCAGTGAAAGTGAGTAATTTGGCATTTTGGTGCCTCTGGTAGGAATGGAAAATCATATTGTTTCTAACCAACACAGCTCTGATTTTGAGATCCCCAATAAACAGGTTTTTGTTATTTTATATAGAGCAGAAAGAAGAAATTATTATGGACTATAGAAACTTGAAAAAAGCTGAGTTGTTGATATATAGAACACAAGCTTAATAATATTACCTGTAATTGATTATACTATGAATCCACTGGGGGGAACAAGAGAATAATTGTTAATGCATTTATAAGCTACTTGCAAAATACCATATTTTATATTTTATGGCACAAATTATATATACTAGTGCAAAGGGTTCCAACAAAGATTTCTGCTTCCCAGCTTGTAGATTTTATTCATGATTTTGCTCATTAGATAGTATTTTGTATTATGGAATAACCAAATACACATGGGAAAAAGGTTAGATTGCTATATATTATTTCCCCTATTGAGGAAAACTCTGGTCCCTCTATATTTGCAGAGGCCCCTTGGCTCCTACCCCCACACAGAAAGTGGGACCCCAACAGACCATTCAAGCTATTGAGATGAAGTAATATCCAATGATTGTTCCACTTCTATTCTGCCCGTCTGGAGGCAGAAAGAGAAAATTCCAATTCCTTTCCCCAGCACTGAGATCCTCAGGACCCAGCTCAGTTTCTCTTTTTCTAATTGATTTTCAAATGGCCAGAAGTTAAGAGAAAAAACAAATGTGTGACCCTTTTATCTAACTTGTGTGACATAATTTTGCTTAAATAGACTGTTGCCAGACACAAGTATGTGGCATAAGTGAAAAGGGAAGATTCTGTTTTCATTCATTATCATTAGCAATAGGCCTGAACTCTGGTTCTAAACCTTCTCAAGGTTTAGTGAAGCTGAGCTCAGTCCCAAATATGACAAAGTTTGTTACTCGGGCTCATCTCTGTTAATAATGATCAATATTAAGCCTAAATAGAAGAATGTGCAATAGGATTGGTACCTAGGTCTCATAAAAACACTTTTCCCCTGTGCTAACACCCTTCCTGTGAGAAAATAACAAGAAGGGATATTGCTATAAAAAAAAGCGAAAGAGCCTCCATTTCTTGTGTACATCCACAAAATCAATTTTAAGATATATCGGGAAACGAAAGTGTCTTATAGGCAAGTTAGACATGATATAGACAGATCAATCTGTTAGAACCATGCTAGTGGTTGCTCTCTCAGGCTTAGTTTTTGAGGGGATTTTTTTTTTGACAGGCAATAAAATATCGACAGATTTTTCATGATCAATCAATTAATCCTGATGGGTAGTCAAGTAGATTTCTGTGCCTCTGCTTGTAAATTTTACAAGACTTCCTGAGTGTACCTTGAGGTTCAGTAATGTAGTTAGAATAAGCACCTCACATTTCTAATACTCCCCAAAATATTTATCTGGACTAGCCAATATATTAGGTCTGTTTAAGCTTTTCTCAGGGTATTTTAGTACTTCTGCTTGCAGAGAGTGCAAGAGACTGTATGGGGCTGCTGAAATGAGAAAAAATGCAAAGCTTAGACCTTTCTGTAACTGAAGAAAGGTTTGGTTTGGGCCCCTGGATGAAAGTTCACCATTTAGCTGAACTGTTTGCCTGTGCCTAATAACCACATCCCCTAAAGGTGAAGCACCGTACATTCTTATTGTTTAGCTCAAGTGACTCCTAACCCACCCTCAGAGATGGCCAAATGATGCCAACTTGAGGCTAAATAATTACCTCTTCCAGGCCTGAGTGACCATTATTAATGGTTTTTCTCATTGTATGACGTTAGGTCAGATCAGGGAGCAGGGTCCAAGATAAAAATTATCATCTAGCCAAAAAGTCATGTAGGCTCCAGAAAGTCATTTATGAGGAGTAAATGGTGAAAGAATCAGAATTTCTCATCAGCAAAATTAGTATTTATTAAATTAGTGGTGGAGCAGACCTAGCAGAGTGATTGCACTATAAACATTCAAAGTGTACGGGGAGGGAACAGAGATTTTGTTCATTTTCCCTCCCACTGCTAAAGCACTGTATTTAATTGACTTACAATTTTTCCCCTAATATATTTCTTTATGAAACCTGCCTTGAGCAATGGATACATGATTGTTCACTGAGGGTTGTGCCTCATTTGTTCCTGTAGATTGTGCCTAATTAACGCTAACTTGTCTGTACATAAAAAGTACAATAGGCTGTCCTTTCCAATTTAATTCCGACAGTTTAATCGAATCTGTATTCTTTCAAAAATAATTAGATCATTTACACTTCATTAACATGTAATGTAATGTTGAGGCATTCATCATAATGATTTCTTATTTTTCTTGTGCAATATTATCTCCTCTAATGAAACTGTTAACACCATGCATGTCTTAATTAGCTTTATCATATCACTGACAATTTCAGGAAGAGCCACATTTTTACAAATGAAATTGAACTAATTCAATATTTTAAGAAGAATCTGCTCTGTTAATGCAAAAATATTGCAGGTATTACCTTTATACCCAGTCTGACAGTGTCTAGTAATGTTTTCTCCTTGTGTCTGTGTCTTAACAAAGAGATGCATAATCTGCCTGAATCATGTTTTTCCCCCAGTATGAAATGACACAATGCCAGGCTTTATTCAAGCAAATATATATATTTGTCATACTAAGTAGCTGTGATAAGAATGCACTAATTTTAATTTAACCAGATACTGGCTCAAACAAAAACCCTGGATCCTAATCACCACAAATTCTGGAGAAGTTCAGATTCAGATTTTAATTTTGCCAGGGGATGTAGCTCGGTTCAAAAAAAGAATTACCGTAGATAAGTTCATGAAGGATACCCATCAATGGGTATTAGCCAAGATGATCAGGGATGCAACCTCATGTACCTTAGGGTGTCCCTAAGCCTCTGATTACCAGATGCTGGGACTAGATGATGTCGGATGGATCACTCAATAATTGCTTCTATTCTGTTCATTCCCTCTGAAACATCTGGCATTGGCCACTGTCAGAAGACAGGATACTGGGCTAGATGGACAATTGGTCTGACCCAGCATGGCCATTCTTATGTCTTGTCTTATTGTTCCATTTTTATCTGCATAATTATCCGTAACAGAAACCCTGATTCCAAACATCTGTGAATGAAGGGGAAGCAGGGACTCAGGATCTAGGTCAAAACTATGCATTTCAGAACCATTACTACACCTAACTAGGAAAGAGAAAAATAATAAAGGGCCTAATCCTGCAGTCCTCCCTCTGCCTAACATAAAGACAATGGCAGGTTGGCCTGTGTTATGACAACAAGATACTGCTGAAAATGAACACCAGTAGAAAATGGTGATCGTGGACTAAGATTGTTAAATAATATTCTGCCCCTCTTCATGGAAGTAGCCATTATATCAGTATTTGTAAATGTCTGCAAAAACTAGTGATTTTAGGGCCTGATCTTGCAAGATGCTAAGCATTAGACTAGGATTCTTTGTGTGAACCCATCTTACACCCAAGTATTTCCTTGCTATTCTAGCAACCAAAAATTTGTTTGTACATTTGTAAGGAAAACAAATTGCAATGGTGGCTAAGGTGAATGAAGCACCTCCTGGAAGATACTGAGTATCAACAACTCTCTAAAGAGTAAATGGGAGTTGATGAGTGCTCGCCCTCTCACAGGAGGTGTTCAGCACCTGGCAGGTGTGAGCTCTTAACTAGGGGTAGGTCTTAAAATGTTTTAAAAACAGATAAGCTTCTTTCCCTCAACTCTTGCTGTCTTGCCAACACAAAGTAAGTGCCATATTCCTGTGTGAATACTGCAAAAAGTATTTACTGTACAAATATTTGTTGGAATAAAACATCCAGATTTGCTTCATTGATACTCATCACCCTTTTAATTTGTTTTCCATGAACATTAGAACAAACAATGTTTTGTTCACAAGAATGTCTCATACAGATGTAAAATCTTGTGGATAGTCATGCAGAGATGTGTTCTCACAGAGTCAGTCCAGAAATTTGGACAGTTATTGGATATCTCTTTGAAATCTAGCTGTGGTCATCCGATTGGGAATCAGAAACAATATCCTGTGTCTTGCTTGACTTAATCACATATCACATGCTTACATGACCAACAATAAATAGTAACTGAAGACATACTTCACACACACATTTCATGAACAACCCATAGACTGAAATGTGTTTGCATAAAGTATTCAGTTAACAGTTTTGAACACCAAACAATTCTGTAAATAATAAAGTCCATTTGTGGAGAAAGCATGAACAAATCAAAGGGCTACATTAACCAAATCATTTCTATAAATAGTTCACAAGTGCTAACTACTTCACACTTTGCAAAGACAAAGTGGTTTAGGAAAAAATGCCCACTTTACTGGAGTTATTTTTTAACCTGCTAATTGTTTTCATTTCTCTTTATTTATGTAATGTCAAAGGTTGTTGTGCAAAGACTGTTGGAGCATTACTGATAAAATTGATAATGATAGTACTCTTCAGTCCCAGAGGTCTCGTCAGCCATTTAAAAGGAAGTGTGGCTGATTACTTTTAATAAATTTAAATACACCTTGCTAAACTCCATGGACATGATATAGCTCAAAAGTCAAATCCTGACCCTTTCACACTAATCCATAAAAGACTGCAATTTTCCCTCATCCTATTTTACATTTTAAGAAATTAGAGAATGTACTGAGCCCCTTAATACTATGTATATTGATAAACATTTCCACACTAATGTTTAATGTGTTGGGTGGAGGTGCTTCCTAAAATCTTGTTGCTGTTTTTTACATAAGACATGTGAAATAGACAAAACTTAATTATGGAGCAGACTCTCCATTGGATAGGTACAGCTGAAGCTAGCTTCAACCCAATTTTCAATACTCCCTCGTTAACTTCCCCAAAAAGAAAACAGTCCCCATGAAATTTTACATTCTATATCTCATCGCTGGGTAGAATTTTTATCTGTGAAAAAGGGTTTTAAAGTTATGGGATGAAATCTTTACTGTGTTGAAGTCAATCGGAGCCTTGCCATTAACTTTAGTGGAGCCAGGATTTTACCAGTCATGTCTAAAATGTTCTCTGTTGGGTTTTGTTCCTAATTTTTATTCTTATGTATTTTTAGTTTATTTATCCAAAATGGTTTGAACTTTGAACTCAAAATTTGATTAGTTTTTGTTGTCTTTGAATGACTGAGAGGTGCTTTACAATGTTTGATTTAATGTATTTTGTTCAGGGATTGTTTGGACCATTAGTGAGGGAATTACAAGTGTGGGTGGGGGAGGATATACCAGGCAGGAGGACATTCCAATATTTATTATGTATTGTATTCCAATAGCACCCACAATATATTAGATGCTGTTAATACACACACAGAAAGACAGTCTCTGCCCCAAGCAATTAAAGCCCAATTCCATGTGAAGTATCGTGCAAGTCTGGTGCTTAGGTATGTATATTATACTTTTCATCTTCCAAGCACTTTAATAATATCAAATTCTCACAATATCTCAATGAGGTAGGTATTATTAACCCCCATTTTATAGTGGTGGGATCCGAAACCAACATTGGGTTAAGACCGCAAATTACTGAGCACCCTCAATTTTGATTGACTTCAGCAGGAATTGTAGAAACTCTGTCCCAAGGTGGAGGTGCTCAGTACCTTGCTGAATTGGGTCTTCACTGACTGCCCAGTGTCACAAGAGTTGTTGTCAGAACCCAAAATAGAAGTTCCAGCTTCTGGACCACTAGATACTGTCTCTCAACATAAGACAAAAGAAAACAGAGCGAGACAAAATAAGTGGTAGAACTGTTTCAAATTAGCACATAGCACATAATTATGAATATATATTTTCTAAAAAGTCAGAGGCATACGTGAAACAGAATGCCAAAGTAGTCCAGGTTGGGTTATCAATACAAAACTGACAATAATTTTCTGGGAAAGGATTGTCAATGTATTAAGTCTGAACTACTTTTGGTTAATATTAGTTGTATTTGTCATCTTCCTCCACTTATTTCAGTAACAGAAAAGCATATTATAGGCCTCTTACACTCTTACACTGAGACAGGGTAATGTGAATGCTGAATTCTTCAGCTGCACCTTTCACATGACTACAGTTAAACATTAAAATGAAATTTGAGTGAGGAAATTGTTTAGAGCACATAGGGAAAAAAGTAGAAACCACAGCACCTGATGTTTTGCGAGTGGCTATTATACTTTACTTTACTATTTTCAATGTTCTATCAACTCGATACATCATCCCATAGTAAATGTATTTCACAATTACTTGCTTACGATACTCCTGTTATGGTGCAATTAGGGCTTGAGCCCACCCTGCTTAAACTAATGGGTGTCACAGACTCTCAGCATCTCTTAAAATCAGACTACTTTTATTTATGTGCCTAAGAATGGATTTAGGTACCTAGCTTTAAGTAATCAAGTTTGAACATTTGGTCTTTATTGACTTATTCGTTTTTTAAAATTTGTTGTATTTGTATTTAGGTTCAAATTTCTTTGTTTAGCATCATTATTCTCTTATGGTAATTTTCTTTCATATTCCATTAGTAATGCCTATTCTGAGGAATGCTAAATTAAGTTAATTTGTTTATACAGTATCTGTTTGATTTACATCTATATTTGTTTGTAATTGTCTTTTTGGTTGTTACTGTTAATTATTGAATCAATAAAAAAGAATTTAAATTAAACTGATGTATAGAAAAACACTCTATTATAATATATTGTGGTATTTCTATAACCCAATATCAATATCCATTGTTAATTCCACTCTCTATTTTCATTGTCTTCCTGGAATCTGCTCTAGGAAACAGAATGTTCAGTATCTCTTGCTACTATAAATCATAGCAACATTTTAGAATTTTTAAACCCAAATAATTATTCCTAACTGCGATGCAGCTTTGGATTGAGGGTGTCACACCCATTGTCTGTCCTTAAATCTACCCAGATAACTTCACTTCTGTTTTTCAATTCCCCATTCAAGTCATCCGCACCACAGAGCTTCTCCTATGTCATATGATATCAAAAGTTCCCCACTGTTCATCTCTACCATGTGGTATTATTTAGTCATTTAGACCCCAATTCAGAAAAGCACTTAAGTGCATGTTTAACTTCAAGTACATGCTTAATACCATCTCCATTCATCGGTGCACTTAAAATTAAGCATATATTTAAGTTCTTCACTAAGTCGGAGTCTTAAAGTTCTACAAAAAGCTTCAACACAAATTTTGCCCCTGCTGGTACGATGCCATCCCCTTCAAAGGATGGATCTCTTGGTGTTTGTGATGTCTATTTTTGTTAGGAGAGCCCTCCAAAAAGTAGGCAGGAGTGGTTCTAAACAAAACCCTGGAAGTGGATGGAATAACAAAAATATAATAGTACACCACAATAAGCCAACAAAAAAGACAAATCCCAGGAGGGTTTATATGTTAGTCATTTATTAAAGCCAAATTAATTGGAATAACTTGACCTTTGCACTGCCCACAGCCACATAGTCACTAGGGGGCAGTTTTCAATGTGTGGGGGCTGGGGGAGAAAGGGGCGGTTGTTTTGCTTTTTCATGTCTCTCAGGCAAATCCAAGATCCAAAAGAAAAATGTAGCGCTCAGGAACACTGAATGAATTTGGGGTTCTCCTTGAGGGATTTAGAATCTTGGACAAAATTAATGTGTTACATGAAGACATATGACAGTGTTAACATTATTACTCCTTTTCCATTCTAATACTGATTTTTTTTGTCTCTCATTCACCTACTCAAACTCCCTTGAAAAGTTTGTCTAAATGTAATTTGCCTAAAAACTGTCATCTCTTCTCTTCTCTCAAGGTATAATTTTTCCGGGAAGTCGGAGGCAAGTCAGACAGGTGGTTGTAGAAAGAAGAGGAGCTTATTAGTGAGAAAAGATTGAGTAGCTTTACAGTGAATAGGATTATAAAATGTGAATAGGATTACATGTATACAGGAAGTAGCCCTCTTATGACACAGGCTGGAAATAAGATGCCAGAAGGTAAATCAGCCCTTTTGGTGGCATAACTTCCGCGCTCTTTCTCCCCCACCTCCCGCCCAAGAGTTGGAACCAAGGAGCTGATACCTGCCTATACGGGCTCAACAAATAGCCTGAGAAATAGTTACATATATCATAAAATGGTACACAATTTCCTCCTGCAATCATCAATTTCCCCAAATCCATCCGTTACCATTTATGTACATCAACACATCAATTCTCCCTTCCCCACACTCCATTCACATTCCCCATGGCCTCTGTGCATTATTACTATTGTCATTATTTATTATTTGTCATACCATAGTGCCTAGGAGCCCTAGTCATAGACCAGAGAACCTCATTGTGCTAGGCATTGTATAAACAGAACAAAAAGATGGTTCGTGCCGCAGTGAGCTTCCAGTCTAATGCCTTGTCTACACCACGGGGTTAGGCCAAATTTAGCCGTGTTAAGGTTGATTTAAAAATGACTGTGTCCACACAACCAATCCTGTTCCATCGACCTAAAGGGCTCTTAAAATCAACTTCTGTACTCCTCCCCAACAGGGGAGTAGTGCTAAAATCGACCTTGCTGGATTGAATTTGGGGTAGTGCAGACACAAATCGACAGTATTGGCCTCCAAGAGCTATCCCAGAGTGCTCCATTGTGACCACTCTGGACAGCACTTTGAACTCCGATGCACTAGCCAGGTACACAGGAAATGCCCCGGGAACTTTTGAATTTCATTTCCTGTTTGGTCAGCGAAAACTGCAGCCCTGCCTTTTAAATATGAAACCCAGCCCATTGATTGGGAAAGGAGGGTGCTGCAGTTTGAAAACATTCCCACATGTTATGAAGGTGTAAGAAGCCAACCCTGCATATCAAAAGGCTTACCATGGCAGTCTGGAAACCGAATTTTGCTGCCCAGCCGTGTGTGATGTGTCACCATACCGGCAGGTGCTCAATATAAAAGGCAAAATGCAACCTTGTACCTAAAGCACATGTGCTCTCTGCTGTGAATTGCTTGATTCACTGTAAAAGAGTCTCCCTTTTGTTCTCAGAAATGTATCATCTTCAATTTTAGTCTCCCTTTTTATCTCCCCCCAGGTGCAAATGTTTCTACGCTCCCACTATCATCTCCATCCCTGAGGTTATCGCAGATTAGAAGGCAAAAAAAAATGCACTCGCGATGACATGTTTTCCAAGCTCATGCAGTCCTCCCGCAGTGGTAGGGCACAGCTTAATGCATGGAGGCATTTAGTGGCAGAGGCCAGGAAAGAATTAAGTGAGCGCGAAGAGTGGATGCTGAGGCTAATGGGGGAGCAAACGGATATAATGAAGCATCTGCTGGAGCTGCAGGAAAGCCAACAAGAGCACAGACCTCTGCTGCATCCACTGTATAACCGCATGCCCTCCTCCCCAAGTTCCATATTCGCCTTACCCAGACGCCCAAGAACGCGGGTGGGGGCGAGGCTCCAGGCACCCAGCCACTCCACTGCAGAGGATGGCCCAAGCAACAGAAGGCTGTCATTCCAACAGTTTGATTTTCAGTGTGGCTACAATAAACAATGTGGCCTTGTCCTTCCTCCTCCCACACCCCACCTGGGCTACCTTGTCCGTTATCTCATTTTTTTTAAGTAATAAAAAAAGAACACATGGTTTCAAAACAATAGTTACTTTATTTTGAAGAGGGGAGAGTGGTTGGCTTACAGGGAATTAAAATCAACAAAGGGGGCGGGTTTGCATCAAGGAGAAACAAACACAACTGTCACACTGAAGCCTGGCCAGTCATGAAACTGGTTTTCAAAGCCTCTCTGATGCGCAGCACACCTAGCTGTGTTCTTCTAATCGCCCTGGTGTCTGGCTGCTCAAAATTGGACAGCAGGCGATTTGCCTCAACCTCCTACCCCATCATAAATGTCTCTCCCTTACTCTCACAGATATTGTGGAGCACACAGCAAGCAGCAATAACAATAGAGATACTGGTTGCACTGAGGTCTGACCTACTCAGCAAACAGCACCAGGGAGCATTTAAACGTTGAAAGGCACATTCTACCACCATTCTGCACTTGCTCAGCCTATAGTTGAACTGCTCCTTACTACTGTCCAGGCTGCCTGTGTAAGGCTTCATGAGCCATGGGAGCAAGGGTTAGGCTGGGTCCCCAAGGATAACTATTGGTATTTCAACATCCCAAAGGGTAATTTTCTGGTCTGGGAAGTAACAGCCTGGAGTTCCTAAATATGCGAGTGTCATGCACCATTCCCAGCCATCCCACATTGATGTTGGTGAAACATCCCTTGTGATTCACCAGTGCTTGCAGCACCATTGAGAAGTACCCCTTGCGGTTCACATACTGATTGGCAAGGTGGTCTGGTGCCAAGATGGGGATATGCATTCCGCCTATCGCCCCACCACAGTTAAGGAACCTCATTGCAGCAAAGCCATCCAGTATGACCTGCACATTTCCCAGAGTCACTACCCTTGATAACGGAACGTCAATGATTGCATTGGCTACTTGGATCACAGCAGCCCCCACAGTAGACTTGCCCACTCCAAATTGATTCCTGACTGACTGGTAGCAGTCAAGCATAGCAAGCTTCCACAGGGCTATTGCCACTCGCTTCTCAACTGTCAGGGCAGCTCTCATCTTGGTATTCCTGTGCTTCAGGGTGAGGGAAAGCAAATCACAGAGTTCCAGGAAAAGGGTCTTACGCATGCAAAAGTTTTGCAGCCACTGTGAATCATCCCATACCTGCAATACTATGCGGTCCCATCAGTCTGTGCTTGTTTGCTGGGCCCAGAATCAGCGTTCAACTGTATCAACCAGCCTCACTGACACCATGATGTCCCAATTGCCACATCCCGTGCTTTCTGGAATGTCTGTGTCCATGTCCTCATCAAAATCCTCCTCATGCTGGCATCTTTTAGCCTGGTTCTGCATATACTCCAGGATAATGTGCGAGGGTGTTTACAATGCTCACAACAGCAGCAGTGATGGTGAGCTGAGCAGGCTCCACTCTTGCCATGCTATGGCGGCTGCACGGGTAACCCAGGAAAAAAGGCGCATAATGATTGTCTGTAGTTGCTTTCACAGAGGGAGGGGCGACTGACAACATGTCCCCAAAACCACTCTCTCTTCTTTTGTATGACACTGAATGGGTCTCAGCAGGCAGCTCCTTGTGCACAATTGATTTCAATGTTACAATGTTTTTGCCCCATCAGGTATTGGGAGCTTAACCCAGAATGCAAATGGATGGTGGAGACTGCAGGAACTGTGGGATAGCTACCGCAGTGCACTGCTCTGTAAGTCAATGCTAGCCATGGTAGTGAGGATGCACTCCACCAACTTAATGCGCTTAGTGTGGACATATGCAATCAACTGTATAAAATCGATTTCTAAAAATCAACGCCTATAAAATTGACCTAATTTGGTAGTGTAGGCATGCCCTAAGTCATCTAAATATGTGCATCCATCTTCCCTCTTGCAGTATATCCACTCTTCTCTTGTCTAGCGCCTCACCTTTAAGTTATCTAGATATAATCTTGAAATTGAATCAGGTTTTGGAGTTTTACACAAGTGAAATACTTAACTGTGTACCAAAATTAAAGCTTATTAATAGGAAAAAACAATGGGTGTGCCCAGTGCTCTACTGTGTTAGTTAATTAGGGCCTGAGAACAAAGACAAAGCTTCAAGAATCCTTCTTTCGTATGGTGATTTGTTTTTTCCTCACACAGCCCACCTTCAGGGAAATCAGCCCGTAAGGGAAAAGCTGCTCACACCCTGGGGCCAACTCTTCATTTGCCCTGTAACTTATCTAGTTATTTCAACTTGTCTGCAGTACCATGTCCATTTTGCACTGGTGTAAATGATTACACAACGTCCAGGAAAACAGAAAATCAGACCAAATATGTTTGTGGTCTACTAAGAGTGCATTCTGATAACAATAGCATCCTGATTAGTATATTGTCTACACCTCCCTGACATAGTGCTGGCATGTGTCTCTGGCCATTAACTCGCAATACAAACTCCTTGTTAGCCAAAGAAATTCTGTGTTACTCAAAATGGGTAATCTGCATCATATTGTATTAGCTCCACATATGTTTTTCATGTCACAGGTTACTGGAAATTCCATCTATCAAGCCATTAAGACTCACATAAGGCAGCTTCACTGAGCATGCCTGCACTGCATGGGTGGGTACCTACATATCTCTCACTATATTACCCGACGTCCTGTACCAGTACGCTTTGGTCTTAGTGTAAAATATGAGGGATTCTATTCTTCAGTTCAGGTCAGGTCTCTGAAGAACGTCAGTAAAAATAATTTGTCTTTGGAATACATAGTGGTATTTTAAATTGTACTGTCCTATTTTGATGCTTTCCAAAGATCCCAGCGTAGGACAAGGGCTGAATGAACTGGCCTCTTAAACCTGATTTTAATCATCTATCGAATGCTATTGGACTTTCCTAGCATTCACTAGTGTAATCTTAGCACCCAATTGTCATCTCAGTTACACCAATGAAATTCCAGAGTCAACATCAGCGGTGTTACTCCAGTTTTATATTAATGTGTGTGAGAAGTGTGGTCTATCAGTTGTAAAGCAGAGAGGGGATTTACACCATGGCACTGTCTCAGGGAATTATAAAGGACAAGAAAGGATTGTTAAAGGTATTAGAAAAGAAACCTGAAAAATATTGACTTTTTCCAGCATTCCTATAAAGTTTATTTCCCAGAGTTTTAATGTTCCAGTTGGAGGTGCCTGACAACTGCAGGTTAGTCCTGCCATCCGCAAGGAAGGAGCCAGGAGCAACCTGATGGGAGCAGTTACCTGGAACTAAAGGAAGATTCATTGAAATAACTATGCCAGGGGGCTTGGAAGGCTGAATTGGCTGCCATCTGAAGAGATGGCTTCACGGCCTGTTTACACACATTGTTGAATCCAGAGCATTGATTCTATGTTTGATGTGAAAAGAAATTAAAGCCCTGGTCTCATTAGATAACCGGTTATGGTTAAAGATCACAGGGAGACTCTCTCTTCTTTTGTATGACACTGAATGGGTCTCAGCAGGCAGCTCCTTGTGCACAATTGATTTCAAGCAGAGTTTTGTCTGAAAGATGCTTCTAGATTATGGCAAGAAAGCATTCTATAATCCTTCTGCCAATGTAGTTATGTTTAACAGACATTCAACTCTTATCACTGATTGATAACACTTAACTCAAAACATATTTAAGCTTTAGGAATGTCAATATTTTGCCGCCAAGTGAAGGTGACCCTTGCTCTTCTTGTTTGCTAAGTGTGCGCAGTGGTTTGCTGGTAAATTTGTAAGGGTGGTTATTTGGGCAGGCTGTTATGGATTTGCTATCTTAGCCTGAAGTGTTTGCTGCTGATTATGTGATTAAATCAATAATAATTTCTGTTTGGATCCTGTGCTTCTTGGTTCATCTTCTTTTCCATGCTTTGGAGCAGAACAATGAGTCCCAGCACTTGTGCATGAAGTGCTTCGTTGCTAAAGAAATGCCAAAGGTAAGGCAGGTGGCTTCCAAATCTCTTTGGAAAGCAAAATATTATAATGGCTCTACAGGTAAATAAACAAGTGGGGCCTTTGTGGCGAAAAAGGTGAACATGACAGGTGCAGAATAGGGGGTTCATTTTAATCAATGTTACTGTTTATTCTGGCTTACCTGAAGTAGTGCAGACCCTGCCAAACTGCCTTCATTCCATATTAAACAGATATTCTTTTATTCTGATAAAGGGAGAATTTACATTTAAACAGGCACAGTACTTGCATTCACAGCATATGGTCATTCTAGCCACCCCGGCAGTTTTACATTACAACACAGGAGGTCTGTGTGATGCACTTCACAGGACAAAGAGGATTTCCTCTCTCCCCCCCTCTCTTCCGCCCCCTTGTAGACACACACATACACACACATTACTGTGGAGCAAAGTATATTAGAAATTCCTCAGAGATCTGCATATGGTATGGCAGCAGCTTTCCAAAGAGAAAAACAGTGTATTTTCCTTAACTTACACTGTGCTGCTCCCTATCTGATTTTTCTGTAGTGTCTTTATGGCAAAGGACATCAGTAGAGACATTTATAATAATTCATGTATTAATCTGAGCCACATTGGAGAAATCTTCAACTCTCAGAGGGGGGATTCTCCCTTAATCCTTTTTTCCAAACTCCTTAGTGGCTGAAGCAGCTTTACCTTGCAAGCAACTTTTGTGCTGCTCAAGCTCTCAGCAGGAAAATCTGGGACAATTCAGTGCCCCAGTGGAAATCACTGGGACACCAACAGATCTTTTAAAATCAGAACATCTGGTCAGTCACCTTATCCCATATGGGTAAACAGAACTTTGTTAATCAGGCTGTGTTAGAAAACTGATTGAAACTGAAGGTAGTTTAATGGTTATAGGATAGCACTTGGCTAATGTTTTAACACTGGGAATGTAGCATACTGTGATGGACAACAACTGTGCTAATCAGTTCTTTTAAACAACAAATTGCTTGTAGCAATGTTGCATATTACTTTAAAAAAAAACCAGCAAAGCAACCTCAGGGAACATGTTTATATCTCTGTTTAGGAAAGAAAAGTTTCCTAAGGTGATCGTTGTTACATTGAAAGAAAAAGCCACTGTTCAATCAGTATATTTAGTTAACATTGTAACTGAGGCTGTGCAAACTCATTTTGCCTAATTTTGAACCCACTAGAAAATTCATATCAAACTCTCACTTTACAGGATTCATGTGCCACTTAGGGGAGACTGGGGAAAAGGGAGCAGGAAGATGAAGGTCCAGGAGAAAAAAATGAAAAAAAAAGTAGGATGAATAATGAGACAGAGAATAAAAAATAAATAGATAGAGAAAGAAAGGAGAAGGAGAGAGACATGTTCTAGCCTTTGGGGTAAGGAGTTATTCTGTCCCTAATGACAGTCTGATAGTAGAGAGATGAGCACTATAGAAATGTATAGAAGTAAAAATGGTAATAACAAAAATAATAATAATGATGATGATAAACATAGAAAAAATACTTCCTGTATCAAAAAAGTTCATTTTTTAAAATAAATTGAGTTGGGAGGGTGGGAGATCAAACTAGTGGAAAAGGATATTCACAAACTCAGGCTAGTTTTGTGAACCCCCAAAAACAGAGCTTTGCCCATCATTAATTGTAATTATTGTTTCTCTACCTGGACCTCTATTTTAAAAATGAGCAGTTTGTTGGGGGCAAAAAGGTTTGTACTATAGATCTGTAGACCAAGTCCACAATTGTGTCTATAATATAGAAAACTCCCTCTGTTTACCTGTGTAATATATGGATCTTAATTAAATGCATCTTTCAGCACTTAGTGTTGTATGACCTTTGTTAAACAAGTGGCACTGGAGGTGTAACTGAAATGCAGAGTGACAATGATGGCTGTGTAGGAAGAGTTCCCATTTTGCTGATGGGAGAACTTTGTGTGCTAGTAGGGTGACCAGATGTCCCGATTTTATAGGGAGAGTCCTGATTTTTGGGTCTTTTTCTTATATAGACTCCTATTACCCCCCACCCTTGTCCTGATTTTTCACATTTGCTGTCTGGTCACCCTATGTGCTAGTTCCAGTAAAAAATGAAAGGCAGGTTACTTCGAGCAAAGAGGCACTATTCAAAAGTTTAAAAGCAGCTTCATTGTGAAAATAGTAAAATCACCCAATCCCTGGCCAGATGGAGAAAGATTCATGGTTTAATTCAGGGTAAGATGAATGTTTGCTGCTCTCTTATCCCACACAAAAAGAAAAGCTGGATTTGATTCTGCTCACAATAGATCAGGAGTAACTCCATATAAGTCAATGAAATCACACATGCATACGATCAGAATCAGGCCCATTGAGTTCACTATTAAGTTAATATTTCACAAAGAATCAACATTACAAGTTCTTGGGAAAAACTGACAAAAATCTCAAGTTCTCAAGCAGAATGGCCATGAAGGGGGCTATCTGCTAGCTTCCCACTGCTTCAACTACTGTGAAACAGCAAATTTTTGTTTTCGAAAAGGAAGCCGTGCAAAACACTTATGGGCAAACCTCAACCGAACTACACACAGAATAAGGGTATTACTAATCATTCTGAGTAAGGCTGGCAGGATCTGACCCTTGGTAGAGATTTCAATAATATACCCCTTTAATTCTGTGAATTTGTAGCATTGTCCTCAGACAAAATGTAAAAACTGAAAAGCACACTGACAAAAAGTAACTGAATGTCACAAATGGAGCAGAGAAGTCTCAGAATCTATTTCAAGGTTCTGGTGTTTAGAGCAGGACAGCTAGTCTGTATGAAAATGATACCGTTCATTTTGTGGACTTGTTGCTTAGCTGGGGGCTGATGTCTGTCTATCTGAAGCCCACACTGCCTCAGAAAAGGAGATAGTTGGAAGGAATATGTTATCACACAGTTACCTTTAGTCTCATATTTATGCACAAGTTGCACTGCATAGAGAATGCCTCATCCAAGGGCAAGAGAAGGACATATTTGGGTTGTTGTTAAGTGGTATTTAATATCATTCATGTATGTTCATTAAGTTTCTCAGAAGAAATGTGTGGAAAAAATTATGAAAAGCAGAGGTTTAACTTCATCCAGAATCTGCTGGTATAGCAGAGTCGTGTTTGGGAAGATACATTTTGCAGTTGAGCGGGATTTCCAAAAGATCTGTTTGGTGGCTTAGCTCTGCTATAACTGATGTCGGTGGGGGCAGAAGAACTAGGCTAACATTGTGCACTTTTGAAAATCAACTGTATGTTTTAGGGAAAATGTTCAAAGACACAAATGAAGCTAGGTGCCCAAATCCCATTTGTACCTTTTTAAAATCTTATCTTTTATATTTATTTTCAAATTGAAGAAATGCTCAAATAAAATGTATAGGCTGCTTTTTTTAAAAAATTCTCATGAAAGGTGCAAGATTGACATCCCTGGTCACTGCTGTCCTCTACCAATCCATAACTAAGATACAGCACAGGTCACAGCATGGTTAGCATTCTTGAACGCTGATTTAAACATGTTTCAAACCTAATCTGGACTGGCTACCTGCAAGCGTTGAGAGAGAGAGCTGTTCTAGCTCTACACCCATTTAGTTCCTGGACTTTCTCTTGAGGCTTCCAACTCAGGTGTGAGAAAGTGCAAGATAGTGACTTCTCTAATGTGAACATGGCTACTAAGTACAGTGCCACAAACTGCTTTCAAGGGCTATTTGAACATGAGAACATTTAGTTGCTGCCGTCCCAGATTCACAACTGTTGATCGGAAGGTGAAAGTCTTGATGTACCAATCCCCAGAGGTATCCAGTGTGTACCCTCATTTAAACATTCCAATAATGTTGCAGTAGCTACATTTTCAGGACAGCTGTAGCCTTTTTCTGACTAGCACACTACAGAAGAGAGTTACATGGGATGTGGATTATGGCCAGATTATCTCTTATGTGGAAATAACCCACATCGTAGACTGGGTATTCCATGAGGTTCCCCATATACAGTGTTTCTATGGCATTGTTCCTTCAGGATATAGGGGTTTGCCACCCTCCCTAAACACAGACCAAATAGGGCATTTGGCCCCCAAAGTAATGGATCCCCAAGATATTTGCAGATCTCAGTGGATTTCCATAGGCTCTGTGCCTCCCCACTGGCTCTCAGGTCCCACAAGTATCTTTTGGCTTCCCTATAGCACGTCTTCTGCAGGAGAGACAGTAATTTCTGGAAGTGGAGAAAAGCAAAATTTGGCTGCCTGCCAGCCTCAACTTCTTCTGCCCTAACTCATTCCTTCCTAGCAATGCAGCCTAAACCCTGCAAATCCCCTGCATACGGGCATCTTTGGGTTAGGAGGAAGGAGAGACCGATGCTACCCCATCTCTGCTCCTCAAGTTTGGTTCCACCAAGTTCTCAATCTATCTCCACATGAAGGTGAAAGCAGACACCAGAGAACCTCAGACCCTAATTAGTTACGTTCAGGCAGTGCCACAAACTATATACACTTTTCAAGAATTACCATTTTGAAAAGTTTGTTTTGCAATTTTGTTTCTTTTCTAGGATACAACTCACCATTCTTAACGATATCTTTTTCTTTTGCCTTTTCCTGGCATTACACTCATTTTACTAGTTTGTTGCCCTCCTCTGAGGAAGTTCAAGGTATAACAAGCAAAACATCCGGTTTAATTAAGGAAATTGGTGCAATTCCCACCCCCCCAATAGATTGGATCTAATCCAAGCCAAGATGGACCTCAAAGTCAGACTCCAGTAAACAGTCAGCCCATACTGCTGACATCCAAAAAAAATGGTTTTACTATATAAATGCTAAGAAACACCCTTGCTAAGACAAGAAGCCTTTTAAAGGTATTAGTATCATCTTCTCAAATGTTTGCAGTGACTCCACGCTCTTTTCAAATACTGTACAACATTTAGAAACTCCAAGAGTCCCAGTGAAATGTGATGCCTCAGAGCATATGAACGGGATGCCCACAGCATCTGATTCTTCCGTCTGCCTCGGCACCACACACATAGCAGCACAGACATGCTGTTTCCTTTTTATTTATAGTCTTTTAAACTTGGGCAGCACCAGGTATGTCAAATTACCTCGATCATGAATCTTCAGGAAATTATTGCTCTCTCTGCATAGAGACATGTCCTTTAAAATGTGAAAAGGGGAGGGCATCATGTTCCCAACTGGGGAGCTGCCATTTTAATGCATGTAACTGATACTGATTTATACTGCAGACAGAATTTATAGCAAGATGGAAAAGGTTATGTTTTCACTGAAAATTTACTTACATCTTTTTCCTTAACCGTGTATCTTTATGCAATCTCAGAGACTAGCTGAGTCAACTGAGTGAGTCACCAATCTTTGCCATACTGAATAAGTGCACAATTGTATTCTCTTTACATGCCTCCTTTTTATGGCATCCCTGCTATTTACTGCAGCGGGCTTATTTAAAAAAAGGGTCACATATATTTATATATTGTAATGTTATATACATAGTTTAGATCTGAATATTAGTATATTTACTTCTAGGATTAAGTCTGCCTGCTACACAAACGTCTCTATATTTTTCTATAAGCAGAAGGTGTGATACATTACCAGCTCAGATGGATAAAGTATTAATGCCTTGGTCACTTGGGGTTATTAACTTTACTGATCTGGTAGGATAGTTTTGGATTGAATTAGTGTGTCCTGAACACAGGAGAGCAGATAATGCATAATGTTCTTATTTTGCATAGTGAAACCATATCATTTTATGTTAAAGAGAGGCAGAAAAGCCCTAAAGATAACTTTGAACAGAGGGAAAGCATAAGATTTATTTATTGCTATTTTCTAAAAGAAGAGTCTGCAGAATTGAGGGACCTGGGGATCCATTCTCTAGCTAAAATCATTAGAATCTTCAATAAGCATCTGCTATTTGGCACTCTATCTGCGCCTCCTACACAGCAGTGACTCTCTGGTCAGATGACTTCTGCAGACTTTTGAGGCTATTGATTGGCAGAAGAACATCACGCCATATTGTCCTGTATCATCCCACTTCATCTCATGTGACAGTTATGGGGAGGGAGGATGTTAAAAAATCTCCAGTGATGGTAACTGCCTAAGGGTGAAATGGCAAAATGACCCATTCTTATCACTGTCTACATAAACAACTGAGTCTGAATGCTGGACTCAGCTTTGTGCGGCAAAAGAGTTGCTCTGCCTTCTTCACAGCATCGGTACTGTGCTGCAGAATAGTAGCTTGGGTAAGCGGGAGGGTGGATTGAAAATGAAAACCTTAAAACAAGAAGGCATCAGTTAGGAAATTCCAAGGAGAAGGGGGGGGGAGTTATTTAGCATTAACTACAGCACAAAGGCTGATGAAGTGTAAAATTTCAGTGGTCTGCGTTTGCTGACTTCTCCTGGGTAAATATTTATAAACCATACACTTTCAGTGTAAAAAAACTGTTAACAGGTGTCAAGTTTGATAAAGCGCTTAGTAATCGAAAGCTCATCTTCTGAATGTCACCAGACAGGTAGATGCGCATGACCATAACGACAGAGCACACATCTGGAGGGAATTAAGGGTATTAGAGCTACTGCACCTCCTTAGACTTAGATCGTCCATTTCCACTCTTAATAGTGTAGGCCAATGTTTTCAAAAGAGGGTGCCTAAAATTAGGCACCTGAATCCATATCTAGGAACCTAAGTAGGGGGCTTGATTTACAGAGATGCTTTGCATCCATATTTCTCACCCATTTCAGCTAGAGGCCAGCAACTCTGAAAATCAGATGACCTTGGTGTCTAAGTATGGATAGAGGTGTCTAACTTTAGGCACCCTCCTTGACAATGATACACTCCTTACAGAACTAGAAGTGTCCAATATGTGGTGCTAACAGAAAGAAGAATGTAGATAAGGCAAAAAGAATCATAGAGTACCAGAACCCTCAGTTTAATGAAAAGCAAAGCACCTCTGTTTACCTGTGATCTTCAATCTTAGCCAAACATGAGTATGAAGCTGTGTTGTTCTTAGTCCTCTTTTCATTTAATGCCTGAACAGGATCTTGGACACTAACTCAGACTGGAGAAGCATCCTATCTTCCACAAGGAACAGAGTTGATCTTCATTTTTGAAGTGCCAATAAGCATGTGATTACAATGATTTTCAGTGATTCTGACTAGGGTAGTATTGAACTCAGGGTCTTAGGGTACGTCTACACTACAAGACTATTTCGAATCTACTTAATTCGAATTTGTGGAATCGACCTTATGAAGTCGAATTTGTGTATCCACACTAAATACACTAATTCGACTGTCTGAGTCCACAGTAACGGGGCCAGCGTCGACTTTGGAAGCGGTGCACTGTGGGAAGCTATCCCACAGTTCCCGCACTCCCCGCTGCCCATTGGAATGCTGGGTAGAGCCCCCAATGCCTGCTGGGGGAAAAAATGTGTCCAGGGTGGTTTTGGGTAACTGTCATCATTGAACCGTCAATCACGCCCTCCCTCCCTCCCTCCCTGAAAGCGCCTGCGGGCAATCTGTTCGTGCACTTTTCTGCTCAGTGACAGCGCGGGCGCCACAGCACTTTGAGCACGTATCCCGCTGCAGTTATGGCCGTTGTCAACTCCTCGCATCTTATCGTCCACCTCTTCCACAGTCAGCTGCTGAGAAATCGGGTTACTTTTCAATGGTGCTGCGAGCACTGGTGGACCATGGGGGACGTTTTACCAACATCAACGTCGGGTGGCCAGGCAAAGTTCATGACGTGCGTGTTTTCAGGAACTCTGGTCTGTTTAGACGCCTGCAGGAAGGTAGTTTCTTCCCGGACCACAAAATAAGTCTCGGGGATGTGCAGATGCCTACAGTGATCGTCGGGGACCCAGCCTACCCGCTAATGCCCTGGCTCGTGAAGCTCTGTGCAGGCGCCTTGCACAGCGACAAGGAACTCTTGAAGTCCCAGCGAGCAGTGAGCAGCGTGACCTGTGACTGTTCAGTTTCTTTACAGAGAAGCTGAACCTGCCCCTGTTTCTTTACCAAGTGACTGTTGACTAGCATCTGCAGTTACATACCCCGCCCACCCCGCTTCCCCAACTTCCAACACACGTTTAAAAATAAAATACATGTTCCACTGTAACTTTACAAAGGTTTCTTTATTGATGACTTTGCGTTACAGGGTTGAAACTGGGACACGGACTGTGCTGGGTAGGGTGTGCGGTGATGTAAAGACCGCCTGTAAACTCGAGGAATGACAGGCTCCTGCTCCCAGAGCGGTCTGCAGTGCCGGACTGGATGTTTCAACGGAGCCTGCCATCCCTCCTTTTTGGGACTCTGTGTGCAGGGGCTATGTGGCCTTTTGGCGGGGGAGGACGGATACAGATTCCTCTGCTGCGTGGCTCTGTGGTCCAGGACAGGGACCGTTGCATGAGATCTGTAACCCCCCTCCCCCGCTACAAAGTCACGTACCCCCCCACCCACACAGAACCTGCAAACCACCTCCCATACCGACCAGGGTGCGTACTGACTGCAGTGTGTGTGTGACCTGCTGCTGATCCTGCCCCCATGTCTGTACCCTGGTAAAGGTGATTGTCCTGTCAAATTACCAACCCCCTTCCCCCCCTTCAAACACAGTCTCCTCTAAAAGAACATGACGGAAAAAGTAATTAACAGAAAAGTATTTTTTATTATCAACTAGACAGTTAGGGGATGAAACTGGGATGGGGGCGTGGGTGAGGCGGGAAGGAAAGGACTTCTCAAAATTTAGGCTATGAGAGCTTTTCGGTACTTGAGCACTCTGCTGGGGTGCAGTGACAGTTTACACGGCCTCTGGCGCCCCTCCTTCTGGTTATTTTGGGTGAGGGGGGTATGGGACTTTGTGGCGGGGGAGGGCGGTTGCAGATACACTGCAGGGGGGCTCTGTCCTCCTGCCTGAGGTCCTGCAGAACATGCACAAGGCGCAGGAGCATGTCCGTTTGCTCCCTCATTAGTCCAAGCAGCGTTTGAGTCACCTGCTTGTCTTCCTCACGCCACCTCTCCTCCCGTTCGCTGTGTGAGCGCTGGTACAGAGAGAGGGTCTCCCTCCACTGGCTCTGCTGGTCCTTCTCGTCTCGGGAGCACCCCATAACTTCAGCGAACATCTCGTCCCCTGTCTTTTTCTTTCGCCGCCTAATCTTTGCCAGCCTCTGTGAGGGGGATGCTGTGGCAGGTCTGGAGACAGTCGAAGCTGTGTGATGTGAAAAAGGGAGTGAATTCCTTGCAAAGATAAATTTTTGCGAAGAATGAACACAGTGTAGTCTGTCTCTGTGAATTCTGGGTTGAGATCCCAGTGCCTGATGGGGCAAAAACCATTTTCGCGGGTGGTTCTGGGTAAATGTCGTCAGTCATCCCTTCCTCCGGGAAAGCTACAGCAGACAATCATTTCAAGCCCGTTTTCCCTGGATTGCCCTGGCAGACGCCACAGCGTGGAAACCATGGAGCCTATTTTGCCTTTTGTGCCTGTCACCGTATGTGTACTAGATGCCGCTGACAGAGGCGGTCCAGCAGCGCTACACAGCAGCATGCTTTTGCTTTTGCATGACAGCAGATATGGTTACCAGCCATACTGTACCATCTACCATACCATAAATTGGTAATAAGATGGGCATGGTTACCAGTCCTTTTGCACTGCACCATTTGCTGCTGTCATAAGTGCCCCTGGCTGCTCTTAGCCAGGGGCGCAAAAGCCAAAATTGGGAATGACTCCCTGAGTCAATCCCTCCTTTTTGGTATCTAAAAATAGAATCATTCCTGCCTAGAATATGGGCAAGTGTACTACAGAACCACTGTATCAGAGAACCAGAGAGCACAGCTGCTCTGTGTGAGATCCTGCATAGATTATGAGCTGTATGCTATTCACAGGGGGTGCTCCTGCAACAACCCCACCTGTTCATTCCATTCTTCCCCAGCCTTCCTGGGCTACCATAGCATTGTCCCCCCACTTGTGTGATGAAGTAATAAAGAATGCAGGAATAAGACACAGTGACTTGTTAGTGAGAAATGAGTGGAAGGCAGCCTCCAGTTGCTATGATAGTCCAGATAGGACATTAAGGAGTGTGGAGGAGAGGAGCCCATCATCCTGCTGCTAGTCCAGGGGCAATTGAATCTTTTCTTTACACATGAAGGGTGGGGGCTGATGGAGCTCAGCCCCCTGTTGCTATGATGACGATGGTTATCAGCCATACTGTACCATCTACCAGGAAAAATTAGGGCCAGGCGCCCTTGATTGACCTTACCGATGCTAGTCAGCATGGTTACCAGCCCTTTTGCACTGCCCCATGTGCCAATAGGCTGATGATGAGGACGGGTACCAGTCGTATTGTACCATCAGCCATCCATAGCGTGGGGGGAGCAAGGATGTTGGTGTTGAGTGCTGCACCATCACGTCTATCTGCAGCATTCAGTAAAGATAGGGTGACATGTAAAAGAGTCAAGAGAGGATTGTTTTCCCTTTCACTTCTGGGGGTGGGTGGGGCGCTGCGTAAATTGCCTAGCTATGCCCTGATCCACCGCGGACACTGTTTTTGACCCTAGAAGCATTTGGAGCTCAGCCAAGAATGCAAATGCTTTTCGGAGACAGCAGGAACTGTGGGATACCTTGCGTCCTCAGTCCCCTCTCCCTCCATGAGCGTCCATTTGATTCTTTGGCTTTCCGTTACGCTCGTCACGCAGCAGCGTGCTGAGTCTCTGCTATGCCGTCTGTCCGGAGATTTTTTAAAAATACTTTGGACCAGGCGTAACATTACAGTAATTCCCCTAATTAGATGCAGGAGTCTCCGAGCGAGATCACCCTAAGGACGGTCACTGAAGGAGATAGCGAGCGCATGCTGCGTGAAAGCCAGCACAAACCAGGGCCCTATGCAGCCGTGCTCGGGGAGGCAATGCTCCCTGAGTACCTCATGAAAGCCTGGGGCGGAAAAGTGTGCTACCACGGAGCACCCAATAAGGCAGCTCTCCCCAGGAACCTCCTGCGGAGGCTTTTCGATTACCTCCAGGAGAGCTTCGTGGAGATCTCCCAGGAGGATTTCTGTTCTATCCCCATATATAGAGAGACCTCCTTTTCACATACTTCAGATTCCTGTTATATTAAGAATAAAAGTTTACATGGTTAAAGCACTTACCAACTGCTCCTTCCCCTGATTCAGGGTCCGGGTTAATGGCCGGGGACGGTTGGTAGGGGATCTCCGTGACGGTGATGAAGAGATCCTGGCTGTCGGGGAAACCAGCGTTGTAAGTGCTGTCGCCTGCCTCGTCCTCCACAAACCCTTCCTCATCTTCCCCGTCCGCGAACATCGCCGAGGAACTGGCCGTTGACACTGTCCCATCGTCAGAGTCCATGGTCGCTGGTGGGGCAGTGGTGGCAGGCTCCGTAGCGTCCGTTTGCCGCTTTGATTTTTTGGTAGCCTTGTCTGGGGTCCTTGATTTTCACGCGGCGCTGCGTGGCATCCCAGCTGTATCCTCTGTCTCTCATGGCTTTGGAGACCTTCTCGTAGGTCTTTGCATTCCGTTTTTTGGAGCGCAGCTCCGAAAGCACAGACTCCTCGCCCCACACACCGATCAGATCCAAGAGTTCCCGGTCAGTCTATGCTGGGTCCCTCTTTCTATTCAGAGATTACATGAACTCCTCTGCTGGAGAGCTCTGCATCGCTGCCGGTGCTGCTGAGCTCGCCCCGATGTCCAACCACGAAATGAGATTCTAACTATCCAGACAGGAAAAGGAATTCAAATTTTCCCGGGACTTTTCCTGTGTGGCTGGTCAGAGCATCCAAGCTCGGACTGCTGTCCAGAGCGTCAACAGAGTGGTGCAGTGTGGGATAGCTCCCGGAGCTAGTAAGTTCGATTTGCATCCACACCTAGCCTAATTCGAGATAGCCATGTCGAATTTAGCGCTACTCCCCTCGTCGGGGTGGAGTACCGAATTCGAACTAAAGAGCCCTCTAGGTCGAATTAAACGGCTTCCTAGTGTGGACGGTTGAGCGGTTAATTCGAATTAACGCTGCTAAATTCGATTTAAAGTCCTAGTGTAGACCAGGCCTTAGAGGCTGAAAGTTGCTGCTTCATACACTGAATTACTGTGAGTCAATCTTTGCTGTTTTTTCTTTACTACTGCATGTTTCCTTGATTCTCTGAGGAGCTTCCTTTGCAGATACCACCATACATGGGTCACTCTCTTTTTATGTTTCCCTTCTATGGACCAATTCCTGATTTGAAACTATTGTACCTCAGTTTTCCAATTAATTAGACCTCATAAACTGTCTTTGCAGTGCTTGAAATGACTGTCCTACCCAGATAACATTGCATAGAGGAAAATGTTCCACTTCCTGCATTAGAACCTGCTACGTCTTCAACCTTCTTCACAGGCAGAAAACAGTATAGTAACTACACCTCTACCCCGATTTAACGCGACCCAATATAACATGAATTCGGATATAACGCGGTAAAGCTATGCTCCGGGGAGGGGGGGGTGGAGGCGTGCACTCCGGCGGATCAAAGCAAGTTTCACCTATAATGCAGTAAGATTTTTTGGCTCCCTAGGACAGCATTATTTAGGGGTAGAGGTGTATTACTAGCCAGAATTTTGTCAAAATCAATCAGTCATTATGTACTGATTGTTCAACCTTTTAATAAAAGCCATTTTTTTAAAAATTACCATTGCACCTCTTCCTTTAACTTCACACCTAGTCAATGAAAAATCATATCGGGCCAAATCCTGAAATCCTTACTTCTTGAAGCCAGCAGAACTTTGTCTAAGGATGAATTTCAGTAGTGGGGGGTAGATCCAACAATCTCCTAAATAAATATTCACGGGTAGAAGGGGGAAAGATTCAAGATACACAACTCAAGTAGAAAGAGAAAAGATCGTTTTGTGAAAATGTCAATGTTTATATGCTTTGTTTTATTCTTCAGCTCAATCTGTTCAAAATCAATGCAGTCAGCTCTTCAATAGCTAACTTCAGCCCAGAATTAGTGCAATCAAATGGTTAAAAGTTAATTGAAACCAATGTGTGTTGAGATCATAGTGTGTTTTGTTTTTTTTTCCCTAGCAAAGTGCTATGTGTTATTCAATCACAGAGCATAAAACAGGTCAAAGTCAGCAAGTCATACACAGAGCAGGATTAATGTACTATAGTGCTAGTGGGCTAACGCACTCCAACAGCACACCGGTGGCTAAATATTTAAATTATATGTATGTCAGTGTGCAGAACAATCTGAAAGAACCCTGCTCTTTTCCTTCCTATTGCCCAACTGTGAATTCTGAATATTACCCAAGTTCAGTGAAGCCACCCCCTCTGGATAGCACAGAGCAAACTGGCCTATTGTAGTGCTGCTTCCATTTCCCTCCCCCCCCCTCATTTTTCTCCGCATACTGGGGGCATTTTCAATTAAGAAGAATTCAGTTTTGGATCACAGTTTTGTGAAGGGTTTAATGCTAATGGGTAAACATAGGAGGACTCAGTAATAATAATTCATAAGCAGCAGGAAGAAAAGTGCATGCTTTTGTTGTTGGACTGGTTGGAGCCAGTTCATTTTATAGAATTTCATGCCAGCTACACTCCATAAATTTTTCACAAAGATCATAAAATACCTTTTTATTTTATTTTTTCCTTTTGTTGCTCTCCAGAGCTTATTCATTACACATGAAGCATATCTGTGCTGTGAAATCCGTTACTAAATACCTCAGGACCTGTCATGCCAGTGTAATTTAAATTGAATGTAACAATAATCCAGCCTGATTGCCCAGCTCACTAGTTAATGTGAGGATATTTGACTCTGTTAATCACCACAATAGCCAGGTCACATTTCTACCATTGCATAAGTAAACAGATTAACCGGCATGCAGTGCAACCCTAACAACGACATGCTGGTGACATTTGCAACACAGCAAGCTGCAGCCTAACCTAGTGCACAAGAAATTGGACTTTACAGTATAAGCAACAATTTTTAAGTCTATATTTAAAAACCCCAAAATTTTTAAAAGCTGGGGGGAGGGGGAATAATGTATGTATATAGGAATTTAACATCTGGAATGTGATACCTAACACAAGCATTAAGTTGAAGGTATATATATCTATAGATATATAGATATACAGAGAGAGAGAGAGAGAGAGAGAGAGAGAGAGAGAGAGAGAGAGTTGCCTCTTTCAGAAATAACCTATGCTACTATATGATGTGAGATCCAAACAAAATTCAGCCTTTCTGTGCCAAGATGAGTGGTGTAATAATCAGATTTTATTTTATTTTATTTATTTATTGGGCTTGTGCCAAGCAGAACTCTAAGCAACTTTTAGCTTGCCATGTTAGCACTCTTAAATTAATAGTGCTTATATCTGTGCATTTTCATTGAGAGAAAATGAAGAAAAATGCTGAGTTAAGAATGTTGCCACCTTAGTGTGGTACATTAAAAAAAAAAAAGACAGAGAGCGCATGAGAGAGAGAGAGAGAGACGCTGATGGGGAAAGCTGATGAGATCCAATCAGTTAAGATCACACACTGGCTTTTGTACCACAATTTTTCAAAATTGCCCTCCCCTCTCTTAATCCACCATGTTTACCAGACAGCCAGGATAAGAGCCCAGAGTGGATAATAACATTTTGTTTTGTCCCAGAAATATGATGCTATCAAGGGTTAGCTGTGCTTTTAATTAAAGGAGAGCACCCTAACATGTGGGACAAATATACGTAATAAATCTATTTCTGTATTATCTGGAGCAACACTGTGCAAGCAGAGATCTTGAAGTCAAATCTAGGCCTTTGGGATCCTTTTTGTACCATGGTGTCTAGTGCTGAGGAAATGTTCTGATTTAACAGTAAATAGGTTATTTATCTGCAGTGACTTTTTTCCAGTGCATTTTATTGGAGGTGCTAAGTCACTAAGGTCTCATTAAATTAAACCTGTCTCCATTCAAATACAGTGGATCTGTATTTTTGACAGAGTATTCTAAGTAACGCTAAAGGTAACTATCATCATGTTTGACTCTCATTCTGTCCACTTTTCCCCCTCCTGTTGTTTATTTTAACGGATAGCAAAACCAAACAGAAGATCGTTATGGCTTAAGTAGTAGTAACATTTCTGTACTGGGCTGGTCAAGGATTGGACAGAGAATCTCTATGGGAAATACTTGCAATGTTCTCTGCTGTTCAGCCTCACGACCTGAGAGAAGCACTGAAGGAACTCTCTTCATCCGTTTGCCACCAGAGAAAGGATTGGCTCAACAGACATTCAGTGATGACAGAGGCTAATGAAGAGAATGGGAGAGGCTTGGACAGGACTTACCAGTGAAAAAGGAAAATAATACCTATTGCAGAGGAACACGACAGAGGTTCTAAAGCAGATATTACAACATCACCGGGAAATACATAATCATTACAAGGGTAGGACCTTGTCACAAAATTCTGACATATTTTTCCCCATGAAAATGTTTACCGTACACATCATGTCTAAACCACTGCCTCTATTGTATGAGTGAAAAACAAAGCTAACTTAGAGGTTTCAGATGCTTTTATGTAACCCTATAATTTTAAAGACTTTTGTTTCATAAATTGAAATTATGTAGGCAATTAGTCTATACTGTGCACTAACCCCTGTTATGCCTTGGCTAGGAAAAAGAATTTTAAAGAACAGAGTTATTTCATTTTAAAAACAGGTTATTGTGCACCCCCAATACGTTTTTCATCAAAAATGTATTGGACTTATTATACAAATGAACTGCTCTGTTAGTCTTCACAGGTAATGATTCCAGAAACTTGAAATGATAGAATGCTGTTGGTCACGTCTCAATCCATAAGAGTATAAATGGACCATTTAAAAGACTTCAGGGGGCTGAATGACTCAGGGGAGTGGTAATTCAGTGTGAAGCCTTTTACCTCTTGGTCAGCGGTTTGAATCTAGCTCCAAGCTAAAGTGATCCAAAGTTATTACTTGTTGATGGTTGTCCAGTGACCTGTGTGAAATATGTTGGCAGTCCAGTTCCTGTGAACATATGTCCACATCAGAAAACCCTCATCACAACTGCTATTAGTTGTCACCCTTGTTGGTAGTCCCAGAAAAGAGGCTAAAAACAGAATGGAAGTGAACACTTGAGTCACCGTCTCAGCCCTAAAGAATGGTCACTGCTACCTTTGTGTGAAACCTACCAATTTTGGGTCATGTGGATTGTAATGATGTATATTGGCCGCTCATTACCAGCAGGGAAAGTCTCAGGTTTCGGGCTACCCAGTTCCAAGAGTTTTGTGGGTGACAGACCCAGAGGCTGTGGGGAAGTGGTCCTTGGGTGATATTTTGGTGTCTGAGGGGAAAAACAGGCTATTGTTCTGTTTTGGGTTCACGACCAAGAGCCATAGTAGTGTAAGACAGAGCAGGACTCCCTACTCTCTCAGCCAACCAGGAGGATAACATATAACTTGCTTCTTCCCTCACAAAGAGGGAGATGCTGGTTGGAAGAGAACTGGCTGCTACACTCTCAGAGAGCAAGAAAATGCAGTTGGACAGTGTGGACTCAACCTTTGACCACATAGGAGAGTGAGAAAAACCCCAGCCCAGCTGGGACACACTGGTTTATTCAGCTTTAATGCAAGTTGTGTTTATCTATTAGACAGTGCTACCAACCTGGCTGGGGCTGAGTGAAGGTGATTTAAAGTGCCAGCTGTGTGAGTCTGGCTCTGGTCTGCTGCCTGCTACATGGATTTTATGAAAAGAGACAGAGGAGTTTGGTTTGCTGGGGAGGCCAGCAAAGTGGAATTTTTGGTTCACATGAATTTGCCACTCCATTAAAAATACCTTGCAAAACTTGCATGTTTTTAGGAAAAAATTCATTCTCCCACTATTACCTGCTCCATAATGAACCTGGGGCATGAGATGTCTGTGCCCAGAGTCCTGAAGTAACCTCTGTTTCTTAACTAGAGAAACCTGGCCCCAGGATCAAGCTGTAATGAAAGTTAGAGGCTTTTCTGCCCCACTGTCACAGGATGAAATGGGTGGGGAAATTGCCTGACCTTCCCTCCCTCCTTGACCCTTTCCAGGATTAGTAGGGCTGGGAAGCCTGTCAGAGGCCTGAAGAGGATGAGAGCAAATTCCTGGCACCCTGTGAATTTCTGAGGAGAAAGACAGCCTTAATTCCTAGAAGACATCTGAGAAAAGGAAGAGATATGCTGGGCGCTGGGACCCAAGAAGATTTAAAAGATACAGAGTTTCAGGATTCTTCGGGGCAGGAGTGAGGCTGTGAGACAGGAGAGGGAGGACTGGTTCAAAGACAAGTAAAACTCAGCTCAACCTTGTGACAAACCACAAAAAAACTTGAAACTAGGCAAATTTCATATGGTTTGGGGTTTAATTGTGAATGTTTCACCCATCTTTGGTGACACCAGATCTGAGCTGGGGCACATTGCTGGGGTAATGTGGGGAACTTTGCATTGCTCCCCATTCTGTGGAAAAACAGCAAACTCTAGTTACCAAGTTCCCATTCCATCCCCTTTCATGAGCATTCAAATACAAATTTAAAAGAAAAGGAGAACTGACCCTCCAGAGCTCCACTGATTGCTTGTCAAAAAATCATACATGGAATAACTCACATGACTTTTCCCTATGTGAATGTTCGGGGGTCAGGGGAGGGAGTTGGGAATGGTTTAACTGTGAGAGTTACATTATATATAATGATTGTCATCTTCATTTTGAATTACAATCTTCGTTAGAGACTGTTCTGTTGTTCAGTACTGTTCCCCTCAAATAAGACAATCATATAAGGTTTCCTTGGTATTTCTGTCATCCAGTACACTAGCACCATGTATTCCTACAGACTGCTGTTTCAGATAGGCTAAGGCATATTACATAACCTTTCTTTGAAAATGTTAATACACTCAAATGCCTCTCATACCACTTCAAATCAAGCATTAAATGATACACTTTTACTGAGCTATGCAGGGTTTAACTTGCTCCATGAATTTGTCTAAGTACTGGAGTAGAAAAGAAGTCATGAAATAATAACACAGCAGAGTAGATCAGGTGGAAGGAATCAAACTGCATGAAGAGCTCTTCAGTCTATTCATGGTTTCAGGTTCCGCCAGTGACACCTGACATTCCAATAGCAAAATACACCTAGATAATTATAGGTGTCAGTGAAGGGCAGAGCTCCGGAGAGCCACTCACTGAAAAACTACCCACTGATTTTCCTCTTCAACTTGTAACTACTTGCACACTTTCCTTAAAGCTCCCCACAAAGAGCTGCTTGGTTTCCAATTTGAACAGTTTCAGTGGGACTGATGTAATCAGTTTTGCTAGCCAATCTTCTGTTCATTCCAGCATGCACTCAGCCTCTTTTCCCCACTGCCCTTTCAGCAATAGAGAACTTCCAGGAAAGAGGAGGAAACAAAGATGATATCTGTAGCCATCTTCATGCAGATGAAGGCAGGCCTGATCATATTGAGAGAGCTCTTATTTTTCTTTGTATTTATAGATTTATAGATTTCAATGGACCATTGTGATCATCTAATCTGACCTCCTGTATAACACAAGCCACAAAATTTCCCCAAAATAATTCCAAGAGTATGTCTTTAGAAAAATATCCAGTCTTGATTTAAAAATTGTCAGTGATGGAGAATCCACCAGAACCCTTAGTAAATTGTACCAAGGGTTAATTGCTCTCACTGTTAAAAATTTACTCCTTATTTCCAGTCTGAGCATTTCCATTATTCTTGAGACAGCTACAGAAATTAAACAATTTATTGAGATTATTATGAGGTGGTTGTTCCATGCTGAAAAAAATGGAAATCAACCTGCTTTTTTTCTTGTAACTAAAATCAGCAAAGCTGATTTTCATAGTCCTCAGTGCAGTCTCAGAAAACCTTCTAGGCTTCTGTTTTCCAAGATTTGACAAAAGCCAGATGTACTTGGTAAACTTGGTGATGTGGTCAGCAAGAAAATATGCAGCATATATTATTTTATCGCAGAGTCCCCCAACACTGGGCAATGTTACATACAACTAGGAGGGGGTATGTTTGTTTTGCCCAGATGACCTACAAGTATATTTTGCGATTACAGTATAATCTCTTTGTAAAGATATTACATCGTCCAGGGTTGTGGGACATTTGGGTAAAGAGCCATATGTACTGCAGGGCTTAAGTGAGATAGGATTGGGGTAAGTGTTTGCTTTGTGTGTTTGTGTCTCAGTGTTAATGCAATCTAATTTTGTATTGTTATTAATGAAGAAATGAAAATTAGGTATTTAATGGTGATGTAGCATCCTCAGTCTGCTTGTTTTTCTAAGTTAAATCACATGTAATATTACTTTAAAGTCACATTTAGAGTGGTATTTTCAAAGGAGCCTAAGGGAGTTAGGTTCATAAGTCCCAGTGAAAAATGAAAGCCTTTATGTTATCAGCTCTAATGGACTAGCCTTCCAAGGAGGGAAGGGTGGAAAGGGGGTTACAGTTCTGCAACCCTTCCACAGTGCAAGCTGTAGCAAGAAGCACACAGAGGCACTTATGGTTCCAACATGAGTAGGTGACCCAGACATGACACAGAGAGTCAGCACCGTTTCTTGATGTTGTAAAGCCTCTGGTTAATTCTTTTGGTGCCTGCCAGCCCACAGACCAGAGAATTGTAACTGACCATCCTTGTCCCTTGCTCTCCTCCAAGAAGGAAGATTGAAGCCATGTGGACACAAACAGCTGAGTTTTACCCAACTGTATAAAAACATACTAAAGGTAGGTTTCTAGAGACCCCATCCAAAAAGACTCAATGCAATGTTTGCATTGCTCTTTTATGGAAACATAGTAGTAGGTACCAACTGACTGAATCAAATGATAACTGTGTTTATTTCCTAAACTGAGAAGTTGTATCACTATCACGTTCTTGAATGCTGCTAACCTTTCCTGGTTTCATACCCCCAGGATGAGAGAGCACTTATCTGAGCCATTTGCTGCTGTACTAAAATGGTAACATTTATGTTTACTGTCTCTCATCTAGACCCAACTTTTGGGGTCCAGATTTCTCAGACATTTGCTATTTCTTTGCTTTCCTCCAGCTGCTCTAGAAGCTCCATGTTTTCTAATATAGTTTGATGGGAGGATAGTCAGCAAGTGGGGCGAGATACAGCATCCTTTCTGTAACAGTGATGTATACCTCTGTAATTTAAGTAACTTGTACTGTATGCCACATGCTTCTTGTTTTATTCAGTGCTACCACTTGCATATTTCCCATCATCTGCAGAATATAACTCGAGGTTGTCTATGGCTACTAGTGTTTTTAAGCTCATTGAAAGAGAAAGAATTTTCCTGAACTGGCAGACAGTGAATATTTGAGCAAAATCTGCTTACTTTGTTTATGAAGTGAACGCTTAGTTTTTGATAATCTCTCTATATAACTGCATATGGAGTATTTACAAACAACCCAATATGCTGGTTTTGAGGCAAAATAAATAAGATGCTCTTTATGTATAAATCTCAACCATTTCACAGACAAAACTGAGACAGATAATCTAAACAGGAACCCTGAAATGCCCGGGCCATGAAAGAGTACATTTTCACTCCCAAGTCATGTTACTTATAAAGTACAGTACAAGGGGCGGCTCCAGGCCCCAGCACACCAAGTGCGTGCTTGGGGCGGCATGCCGTGGTGGGCGCTCTGCCAGTCGCCAGGAGGGTCCACTGGTCCCGCGGCTCCGGTGGACCTCCCATGCCTGCACCAAAGCTGCAGGACCAGCGGACCCTCTGCAGGCACGCTGTGGGAGGTCCACCGGAGCCTCAGGACCAGCAGACCCTCCGCAGGCACGCCTGCGGGAGGTCCACCGGAGCCACGGGACCGGCGACCGGCAGAGCACCCCCCGTGGCATGCCGCCGTGCTTGGGGTGGCAAAATGTCTAGAGCCGCCCCTGTACAGTACACACAATTGCTACCAAGAAATGCTACTATTATCTACTGCACAGAAACAGGAGCAGTGTTTCCCTAAGACAGGACTAATGCCCAGCATATATACAGCTGCACTGGAATGTTGCCAGCTCTTGTGATTTTATTGCAAGTCCCATGATATTTGGGGTTTTTTTTCTGTAAGTCCCAGCACCTGTATTCATGTAATTATTTGAGAACATGGATTAGTCTTCCCTTGATATTTTTCATGAATGGTTATATTTTTCCTTTTCTCCTACTTTCCCCCCATTAACATAGATAGATAATTTAAAAATAATACTATGATAACGAAAGGTTAGAGAATTTAAAGTTAAAATTAAAGTCAAATACGTGCAATTATGGGGCTTAGAGCAAAGTAGTATTTTAACTGGTCTTCCAAAAAAGCCTGAGGATTAAACCATTTTCCATATGTAGAGGCTGATCTAATGCCCATTGAAACGGATTGAAAAGATCCCATTGATTTCAATGTGTGATGGATGAGACCCATAAAGAATTGTTTAATGGTAAAAATATTAATTGAAATGTCTCATTATGGTGATCACTAATAGTGACTGCTATAGGAAAGGCTGCAAAGGTGTTTCCACTATAAACACCTTATTATGTTTCTAAAAATAATTAAAGATCATTCTTTGGGGCTGAAAAGTACCATATTTGATCTGTTCTAAAAAATTCCATTGTCACATGTTTGAGCAAAATTTTTGAATAATGGAAGAATAGGGAAAAAATACCCTTGGCCCATTGTTTAAAAAAAATATTCTAACCTTTTTGCAATGAGCCTGACTACGGCAAGAATGGATAAATTTGGCAAAGATATAATTCTTGCTTCAGACTAGCATCTTTGGTTTGGAAAAAAAATTATTCAGTTAAACAAAGTTGTGATTATTTGAGAATTGCACACAGACATCTGAAGTAAAATACCTTCATTAGATCTACAGGTGCTTAAATGTAGATGTGCCATCTAGTATCAGAGGGGTAGCCGTGTTAGTCTGGATCTGTAAAAGCAGCAAAGAGTCCTGTGGCACCTTATAGACTAACAGACAGCCACGAAAGCTCATGCTCCAATACGTCTGTTAGTCTATAAGGTGCCACAGGACTCGTGCCATCTAGACTGTACATGTGTCATTTATGAAGTACACTTCTGAGCTCTACTATCAAAGCTTAGCTGTGAACAGCTCCAGAATAAGGCCTTTGCAACCTCTGGTGGCAAAGCTGGAAGAATTTTCAAATGCTTTAAATGTGTATTTGTGTGCATCAACCGAGTAACCATATGTACAAATGGCCCAATAAATGAAGGACAGTGGTCCAAAAACTGCTCTCTAGTATGTCTGCCTCCTTTCCCTGTATCTCCCTGAGTGATGCTGCAACTCACTAACTAAAAGTTTAGGACAAAAATTTTTAACCTGTCTACTTATTTTGGATGTCTTAGTTTTTGGGTGCTCAGCTTGATCCTAATTTGCAGAAGGGCTGTGCAGCCCACAATCCGAGTTGAAGACAACATGACTTGAAAGAGCTCAATACCTGTGCACAATTAGGACCTAAAATCAGTGGCCACTCTGCTGTTCATACAAATCTTCCATTGTTATCAGTGTGAACTCCACCAGAAAGTGTGCAATTGCCCTTAGCTGAGCCTGCAGCCTTCTCCGAGCTGCAGCAATGTCAGTGATCAGGGTGCTGCTGCTAGCACCCTGTCACAGAGACACATCACCATGTATAGCATGTGCTCCTTCTAACACAGGCTCGACATTGCTAGCTGATGTGGTGTAGACAAAGCCCTTTCCTGAGCCCACCTCCCCAACCTGTTTGGAAGACTAGGACAGTACAACACTGGTGCTGTCCTCTCACTGTTGTGCTGGGGCAAGGAACAGACTGAAGAACGTATTCCAGCCTTGCATGCCTACCAGGGACAACCATAATCTGACCCTCTATACGTTATCAGTGTATTATGCTTTGTAAAGGTTTCTTTTTTTAATTTTGGATAAACAGTTTGAACTAAAATAAATCATGAAATGTTTATGAAAATGTATGATTATGGCAGCAAGCCCATTGGCTAGTTAAGACAGCCAGGATGAAAATTCTTGTGAACTTTTATCATGAAAAATAAATTATGATGCATAAAGACTTAATTGTGCTATTAAATACTTACTTTCTCTGTTAAAATGTATTTTAACATACTTTTAGAATATCTACTGCATCTTTCTGAGATGTCTCCATGAAATAACATACATTAAAAAAACCAATATTGAGGTAATTTATTCATCTGGCTTATCAAAACTTGCACTTTATTCCTGGGAAAACTTTAGAACTTTAAGGATGTTATTACAATGTGAATATTTTCCATAATCAGAAGGAAACAAAGTCACTATAAAATCGTGCCCTATACAAAATAACTAATTTATTACAGATTTTTATTTCCAAAAGAAAAGACTAGAGTTTCTTTCCAAGAAAGCAAAGATAGTTACTAACACATGCGTGCAGTCTGTGTAACTTCAAAGACCTTTCCAATATGACCAAAGATACAGGATCTATTTCTGGCACCTTTAGCACAGGCAAAATGTCCATCAACTTCCGTGGGAGTTTTGCCTGTGTGTAAAGACAGCAGAATCAGGCCCACAATTAACTCATTTGTTAAATACATGTTGTATGAATTAATGCTGTATATCACATTTCTCAGTACTGTGTGATCCTCTGCCCCTGATTCATCAAAGCATGTATGTAACTTTAAGCATGTGCTTAAATGCTGGCTGCAAGTGGTTCCCACTCAGCAAATACCCGTGTTTACTGCAGCCCCCAAACTCACTTAATGTGGAATAACCATAGTTGCAGATCAGACTCTCCCTGGCCTTTTCCCAGGTTGGGAGGAGAGAAGAAGCAAAGAGCCTCCCCCTTCCTCTTTCCACTTCCTACCTTTGTATGGCACAGCATCGGGCCAGGCATTATTGAAGTCCTTGGAAAATGGAGTAGAGGGACCGTTCTGTCTCTAGTCCACCCAGGTTTATGTGTCCACCCTCTCCCTGAAGAACTGGCTGGCCGTAAGAAAGGATGTGAGCTCAGTCCAGAGCAGTGTGTTAGGTCCTGCCCACTAGGACCTCCTTGAAGCAAAATACATCCTCTGGGGTAGTTGAGCTCTGCACTCTCCCTAACCTAGTGCTGTGCCTACAAGGCACAATCAAGCCCCTTGGAGGACTTGAGAAGGACGGTGTGTCCCTAGCTTTTTACTATCATGTTTGGCTCTTTCACTACAGCTGCAAGACTTGGGCATTCTCATTCCACATCCTCCCAGCTTTTCTTATGTGGCTGTCATTCCAGGATCTGCAGCACACTCATCCAAAGCAATGCCACCGGCACTGCCACAGAGACAGGCTACCCCTGGTGCTGACTTTATAATAGTATAAAAAAATTATTTATAAAATTACTTTTTTATTTATGGACTATATGAGAGTGGGGTGTGGGGTGAATGTGCTGAGCGGTTGCGTGGGGGAGAATAAACATTTTAGGGGAGTAGAGTAGAGGGGTAATTATACTGATGGAGTGGCTGAATGTATTAGGAAGTGTGAGTAGAGGAAGGCTGACTATATTTAAATGTATACATTTTGTTAGAAGAAGTGGAGGATAAAGGGAAGCGAGAGAATATCAGGAAAAAGAAAGCAAAATACAGACCTACACATACAGGGAAAGCAGGGAGAGAACGCCACCCAAGAATAGGAGGAGGCTGGAGGGAGAAAGAAGGAAAGAACAGATACTGAAAAAGACACCAAGACAACAGAATGAGATAAAAAATGGAGAGGACAATAAAAAGAAAAAAGCCAGGCAGAAATAGTAAGGTTTTATGGTTAATTATCAAATAGAAAAGCTTGGATGTAATCTGTAACAAATGACACATGAATGTTTAAGTGGGGTTTATGGGGATTCCCACTTATTGTAGCTGAAGGTTCTTGTGCCCATATCCTTTAGAGATTACACTTTCATGCACTATAGTCATACTTCTCCAGTCTCCATTTTCTTCTGTAGCAATGGAACTGTCCATGGTCCTTGCGACAATAAAGTGAAGCTTTTCCTTGTCTAGTGGACCAGAAATTTGTGGCTGTTAACACTTTAGGTTGATTAATGGGAAACATAATTAGTAGAGCTGTGCAAAAGTGATGGACATTTTCTCATGAAATTTCACATGACAAGTTTAGTCATTTTATTCTTGGCTATTTCATGGCCAAGAATGTAGTTATACAAAATGTCCCTGAAATACAATTTTCATGTCAAAAACATACAATGTTTGAAATTTTACTTATTTTTTTGAGGATTGATTTTCACTGAAAAAAAAAAGATTTTACTTTAAAATTCAACACGGAAACAAAATTGCTGTTTTTGCTGAAAAACAGAGTTTATTTTTAGTGCAAATGAACCTACTTTATCCTACTTTTGGGTGAAAAAGTGACATTTCATAGGCTTCCCCCCCTCAAAAAAAACTTGGACTGTTTTTAAAATTTGAAACGGAACTGAGAAACCTTTTCTGCTAAGTTTTATTTTGTTTCTAAATAATTATCTATGTTCCGGGGTTGGGGGAGGAATTTACTAGTAGATTGTCTGCAGATTATATAACTAGAGCATCACATCCAATACAATGGTGCTCTCAAAAAATTGTTTTCAATGCCTTGTCCAAATTATCATAAAGACATGTCTAACCAAATAATTCAGATTTTTTTCAATTTTTTTCAATTTTAAAAAAGATGTATCACTATATAGAATGAAAATGGCAGAGTTGTTATAAAATCATCTTAGACCTGAAATGTCCTGGTCTTCTATCTGTTTCTATGTTGTTTTGTAGCTGTATACATGTAATTAGCCTAGGAACCAGCTATTCAAAGATTATCTATGGCATAAAGCTCTCTCTAGTGTTGTATCAGCCATATTAATATAAGGACTGGTTCTGCATTCTCTTCCTCAGGCACAACTTGTTGAAATCAAACAATGAGAGTTTTGTTTGAGTAAAGGAATACATGATGCCTTTTAGAAAGGGAGAATAACTTCATCCAGCGCAGCATTTTTAAGATACACAGATGCTTATTGTTAAGGATAGGATCATAGTCTAGCTAGAGTAAACATGATTTCTAAAGTGAGGTATGGTGTACACAAAATTTGGATTCATTTCACTAACCTCTGCTAAGATTAAAGGGTTTGGACTACCTCCTACATAGAGCAACAACAATAGTTAAGGATAGTTTCTAAATCCAGAATATGGTTGGAACGTTGTGTTGCATAATACACATTGGATGTACTGCACTGAAAAGAGACACCTAACATTCATGATCAAGGCCCTTGGATCTAATTGTTGACCTTGCCAGAACCACAACCTCAGTAAGACCAAGCGGCACCATAAATGATTGATTGATTGTATCTGTTTACATTCACAGGATGTATTTTGGTTTTTCTTACTGACTTACATTTGATATTACTCCTTTCATCTGATCTCTTATAGCTTTAGCAACTGTCATAGCTCTTAATTTACAGTATTTACCCTTTCGTTTGTATTGTAGTCATTGAGCAAGAACACAACACAGTTATTTTTCCCTAGACACTGAAAGCTCCTCTAGACATGATACTGGCGATGAGCAGGGGGTAGTGTCCAGCTTCCGCCAGATTGCCTATGAGCAGCCTGGCTCCTGACTAAACCAGGGAGCCAGTGCAGAAGTGCCTGTCCATTTGGATGCCCTAGATATGTGGGGTTTCCTGGGGAACTCTTGAATCCCCTTTAAATGTCATCCTTTCTCTTCTGATTTTTTCTGGGATTTCTTTTTCTTTTGATATGCCTCATCACCCAAGTTAGCTAGTTACAGTATGTCAATAATGTGCTGTAACCCAGCTCTGTGGGACTGGGTTTGTGGACATGGTGTTTCCAAGTCTTCATTTGAGTATCCACATGGCATTGTAAACCTGGCCTTACAATTGCTGGACCCAGTCTCAAAGCCATGCTAACACATCTTTACTGCACTACGCAGACCTTCTGACATGCGTATCTGCATCTTCAGCTGTAGTCCACTGCAAAATAGTTGGGCTTGGACCCAAGTCAGAGCAGGATGACTTTATCTGGCCTTTTCATTCCATGTACTGGACTGCTTTTGCATCTCAGTTGTTGCTTATCTATCATCTATCATGGTACTTTGTAATGGAGAAAATTATGTAGCATCCCACTTTTTCTTTAATAATCAATTTATGTCCGTGAATTTGGAGCTTTGTCTCATCACATGGTTCCTCCCACATTGTTTCTATTATGATTTTATGATTTTATTATTTATTTCCATAGAATAATTAAGAGAATAATAGCAAGTCTAACAAAATTATGAAAGCTGTTTGGATACTTTAGTGTTTTGTTAAGTTGCTGGGTCTTGAATCCATTTTAAATAAACTCTGTCTTCTAGTGTAATGGAAAGGACCTCTTCCTGCTTCACTATGTAAGTTTACTGGTCCAAATTTTCAGAATTTTTCAAATACTGTCACCATCACTGCATGTACAGTGACAATAAATGCACCTGCAAATGAGCAGTTGGATGTCTAACTGGGAAAATCTTGGGGAATCTAATGAAAACTGGGAAGAAATTGGACTGTAATTTACAACAGCTGTAATCCTCGAAAATTGCTCTTTTATTGCTTGTTGATTTCTGATTGTCTTGTCTTTAAGATGATAAGCTCTCTGAGGCACGGACTGCCATCTAGTCTATGTGTGCACAGTGCCTAGCATCCCAAGACCCCAATCCTGGCTGGGGGGCCTTTCAAGACTACCAGAGTACAAATAATGATTGATAATTTCAGGTACAGTTACCATGATTGTACACAAAAAATATGAGTAAATATTTCTGCATTTGGAATTTCACATGTGCGATTCTGAAAATCTAGGCCACACTGTTTACATTAAAGCACTGTTCATGCTTCATCACAATTTTAGTCTCTGGAGAACAGAAGACCTGCCCTTGCCTAAAATATACCTGTTTAATTATGGGATTCTATTTAGTTTCAAATGGTTCCCCTAAGAGAAGTGTTCATTCTCATTTTAAAGGGCATTTACTTTACAAAATCTTTTTTAAATGGTCTTTTTACAAGACAAATGTTTTTTCCCTTCTTTCTAAAGATGTTGTGCTCAATGCCTTACCTCTGTTCTAGGACATATATATTCCTAAATCTAAAGCAATAGATTTATGCTGAAATAAGAGAAAGTTAGTAACCAAGTTATTGATATAACAAAATCTTACAATTCCATTAAGATTTTCCTTTTCTCATCAGCCTTCCCTTGCTCTGGGCTGTTGCAGGATTTGGTCTGCTATTTGCAATGTGTAATGTCTCAATTCTGTCTTTTTTCAGTTTCAGTTCTGTCATGATCCATGATTTAGAAAATGTTTCAAAACAAACCTTGCTATTCAGATTCTTGACAATGTCTCTAGTTACACACACAGGATCCAATTCATCCATTGGGTTCTACCAGCAGGACCCATGCATCAGCTTCTAATTGTGGGGGAAGAGTTTGAAGGGGAGAATGGTACAAGCCACCTGCAACCCCTACGCTGAAAAGGAATCTGATGTTGGTCATTGTTATCCATGATGTGGCAGGGAGGAAGGTCATCTACCTGGCAGATGTACTGATTCAGCCTCCACCAGTGGTGCTCCTATTGAGTCTGACTGACACTTAAATCTGCCCTCTAGTGAGTGTGAGTCCATCCATTGCTGAGCTGTCTTCAAGGGCAGAGAGGTTGCAAATTATACCCAAAGGTGAATTAAGCCCGCAGTACCCATGAAAAAAGGCCTTTATCCCTACTTTTATAAGCATTTATATTTCTTTTTAGCCAAGCTGTACTTTAAGAGCTACACAAGAGCTACTCTCTGCAGTGTTTTCAAAGGAATGTTAAGATACAGCCCACCTTATTTATAAGGCTTTCTCTATAACATTAAAAGGAATTGACAGTGAGGTACACAAGAACTTACACAAAATATCAGGCTTTCTCACTAATTTTAAGATTCCTGCACCCAGGCCAAGCAAAATCATGAATAGCTGCAGGTGTTATTGCTTAAGTTAATGTGTTTGCATTGAATTTTTTCATCCTAGTGAATGATCTGGGGAGCAAGGTTCTCAAACATTGTAGGTTCCAAGAAAGCTGAGCAATTATCCCCTTTGACCAAAATCTGGGTGCTATATATGCCACAGCACAAAAGTACTATGGATGCAATCCAGGAGGACATAAAGGACCAGAACAAGGGGTAAAACTAGCAGGGCTGACTTAGACTTCCTACTTGTGTGGATCATTCCACAGTATAGATGAGAGCTCCCATTGCTGCTGCTGTAAGTAATGCAATTGGGAGACCCTACTGCTCAATCCCATTCACTTAGTATTGAGCTAGACCGAGTGTCCCAGAAGGGTGTTATCAGGACATAGTTGGGGACACTAACTTTTGAATGAGATGCATGTCTCTTGTATGTGTTCAAGATCCCATGAACTCTTTTTGCAAGAGCAAGAATCTTAGCCTAGTGTTCCAACCAAATTGCAATTTGGGTAACTACATTCTCCATATATATATATATATATATATATATATATACATATATATATATATTCTCTCTCTCTGTCTCTCTCTCTCTCTCGTATATATATAGAGAGAGAGAATGTAGTTACCCAAATTGCAGTTTATATTTAAATATAAAACTAAGACTGTCATGGGGTGTGTTTCCCATCCTGCCTTCTTCCCTGCAGAAACTGCATGCACTCCAGTGGTGATGCATTCACCCTACCCATTTAATTTAAGTTCCCTTCACCATTTCCACTGCAATCCCCACGCAATAGTCTATTTACAGCACCAGCAGAGCTTTTTAACCCTCTCCCCTGGACCTGAGGGGAACAGAGGTCTCCCACCCTTGAGGCCTCCATGTTATTGGGCTCAGCTAGTCCTAGTCCCCTCTCTCACTTTTGGCATTTCCTTCCTGCCTCTTTATCCACTTTGGGTTGATGGGCTAATTGGCTCATTATCTCAGCCATCCTGATTGTCTAATTACCCCAGGCAACATTCTAAAGGCGAACTAATTACCATCCGAGTGATCAGAGTTCATGGTCACCTGTACACTCCCTGCACTCTGTCATAGTGACAATATTCTTCCTGTTATGTCCTGTCCGTATGCAGTGTTAAACTGCTAGTTTGTTCCTTGATCCACTGCAGGAGCAGCTGCAGTTCAGTGACAAAGTGGTTATTTTGCCTGTAAAAAGACAGACAGATTTCCTTATGTGCTTTGGGATCTTTCAGAATGAAAAATGTAATACAAATTGAACACTATTCATACAGCATTCTACTGAAAATTTTAGACTGTATGCACTTAGCACAGTGACCTGGTCTTTCTACATCTTTGATGAAGCAACATTTATGGTCATTATAAAATAATTTCCTGGCTTCTGTGACTTCATAAGTAATTAATAAGTTCACTTGAGTCCTATTGATTTTAGATTGTAAGCTCTACAGTGCAAAGACCATGTCTTGACCTGTTTCTGTGAGGGGCCTAGCATAATATATTGAGGTAGAAAAATAATAAATACTAATATGGGTGATCCACTAATTTAAACTATTCTAGTGATCTTGGATTTAACCGTATGTTACATATTTAAAATTAAAGAGGTTTTAGAAAATTAGTCCTGTTCCTAGTATAATTTGCACCAAAATGGCTGAACAGTATTTTTTTAAATGAACAATTATGAAATTTCAGTGATAAAGAAAAAATCAGTTTAATAGCAAAACATTCCAGTTCATTAAATATTAATCACATACAACATTAATCTTAGGGCATCAAACAGTGTACTGTAGAGGAAGAAAGAGAGCTTGGAATATTTATATTAATAGATCATGAAAGTTAATTAATGTATGCCTACTCCAATTACATGTGTTTTTATATTGTTCCTAAAATGAAAGCCACCTTCAATGTTTTACAAGTTATAGAGTCTTTACGGGGCAACATAAGGTCCCACAGATTCTTGTATGGCTAGTACATTCAACTTTTTATATGAGGCACATGCTATTGTAGAAAACAGGATGAAATGAAGAAAGTAAGCTACTTTACAATGGGATTTCAGTGTAAAGCAAACTTTTGATGAGCATAAATTATGTAAACTCAAAGTTTAATGTGTATATCAAAATTCATAAGAGAAATTTTTACAAAAAAATAATCTCTCTAGGTCAGAGTCAGCCCCTGGGTAGTGGGGTGAAATGCAGTTGAAGCTGATGGAACTGCATCTACTTACACAAGGAAGGGATGAATTTAGCCTCTTAATTCTGTTTAATTTTAATTGGGTGATCGTAAAACTGTTAGTATGGGCTCAAGCTACACAGCAGAAGCCAGCATTCTGAACTCTCCTAAGGTACCTCAGTCCCCATCTACTACACCCATCCCCTGCCATTTGACTAGAGTCTAACAGTTGTACTCAGTTGTGTTTTGGTTTTGTAATATGGAAGATATCTAAGACTATTCTCTTCTTGATGCATGCATATAAATACAATTAACATTGAATGTTACACATGCACATCAAATGTTAATGCACATGTTCATGTTGGGTAAATTATAGTATTGGAAATATCAGTATGGTTTGAAATGAATTAAACAAGCACTGGAAGTACTACTAAAAACAGAAGTTTTTTGGTATACTAAAAATGTTAGATACATCATAAAGCCAACTTCTGACCTACTAAATGTCAATGCTTTTACATATATATGTGTGGACTACAGAAAAGTACAAAAGCTGGCTCTTGGAAAATTACATTAAGCACTCTGGGAGCAAATTGGTGAATTGTAGTTTGACCCAGAAACAGTTATTTATGGAAGTTATAAGGAGAGATTTTTCTCTTTTCAGTAAAAGACCCAATTTAAAGGTTAGACAGAAATGTCTTAGCTTCTTTGCTAATACCAGTTGTTGTCAAGGTGCAGGAAAATATTTAAAGCTAAATGAAAAGGTATGAAGATCACCCAATCTTGCCAATAAAATGTTTTCTAAAATTTTCAAAATTTCAGGCTTTAAACTTTGAAGAACACTTGACACTTATGCACTTACAACTTGTTACTGTGCATGTGCTAAAAATACAAAATCTTAGGCTTCAGCGAGAGGGAAAGGGTGGTCAAGTGGAAGTATGGACCCTCCCCCCCCATCTGGACCAATGTTTAATTCCCTGCTCTGCTTAGGCTTCCTCTGTGAGACTTCCCTTGCTCACAGAGGTGTTATGAAGATATTAAAGACTGTGAGGAGTTTAGATACAACTATGTTGAGGGACTTTATAAATACCATAGATAAGTAGCAAGGTTCTTTAAGCATTTGTGTAACTTTAAGTCTCTGAGTTGTCCTGTTGCTTTCAAAGAGGGCTATTCATATGCTTAAGTTATGCATGTGCTTAAGGACCTTGCTGAACTGGGGCCTAAGAGGATAGCTGCAGATCCATGTCCCTAGTTTATATATAGTACAAGCCACTGTCTCCTATCCCCGATTTGCCTTGTGAGCACATCTGACAAGAGGACAGGGCAAGCTGAGGAAGAAATATTTAATTTTTGTGTTTGTGCCTTTAATTGTGAAGGATCCCAAAGCATTTTGTTAGACAGAAAGATAACTGAAATGTAGCCACCTGTGGGGTAGAAAGTGGCAACCAAGCAGACAACATGTATGTTGCACAATTACTTAAGGAAGGGGGAATTTAATCTAAGGTTACCGATACAAAGCCAACCCTAACTAAATTTCCAAAGGATCTGTAATGTTCATGCCATGCAGACATTCCTTTTTTTGACATTCTAATGACATGGAGCTGACTACAGAGTAGTCAAGTTATCTAACTCAGAAGGATTAATCAACCCTTGCAAAATTAGAACCCACTGTCCTAAGGAATCTAAGCATTTACAGCCTGCTGTTTATGCCAGTAAGCCATCCTCCCAACCCACTGATGACAGGGGCCACGCATATATTAAAAATAAACCACCACCACCTTGGCAAGAGAGGGCATACATGAATACAGTGTTCAAAAGTGTTTTGAGGTTTATTTATGGGTCAACTACTTTTATCATTATATCAGAGCAAATAAATATTTGTTTTAAGAGAACAACTTGTGAAACTGTACATACATTTTAAGGAAAGAAGAAAAGCTCTCGCCCCAGACCCCTGTCCTCATTTGCCATTAGCCCACAGTGCGAAACAATAGGAACTTCCAGTAGCCATTGTGTGAGGCTTTTCTCTCTTTTATGAAAATGATGTCTTGGAATGTTCATGAAATCCAAACAGCCCAGGGCTTTACGCACCTATGGGCATAAGTAAGAGAAGGGGAATTACATAACAGCTGTCCAATGGCCTCCACAGATTTTTTCACTTTCCATTGGATACTATTATGCACACAAGAGAGGCACTTAAAAACAGTTATCTTGCAGCTGGTTAGAGTGTATCATGTTATCCCATGTCACCCAGGCCTCATACCCAATTGTCATTGTGACATGACAAAGCAGATGCCCCAAGTTTTATACAAGATTAAACCTTTTTTAGCAGCTGTGAATCTAAGGCTTACAAGAGCAATATGTATTTTAAGTGTCTCCAAGTTGTTCTCAAATGAAGACATTCAAATCAAATCACTTCTATGGTGTTGGCCCTCCTGGGTGTAAATGTTTGATTTCAGTACAGGAAGAAAGGGTTTTCCATCACCTTCAACAGCAGGCAGGAGAGGAAGAAGTATGAAGGGTTTCTGAGGGAAAAATAGAAAAAAGGGTTTTATGTCTGCTGCCTCTTTGGTCTTGTCTATACTACGGGGGGAGATCAATCTAAGTTACGCAACTTCGGCTACGTGAATAACGTAAGTGAAGTCAATGCACTTAGATCTATCTACCATGGGGTACACACTATGCAGTGTCGATGGGAGACCGTCTCCCGTCGACTTCCCTTGTGCTTCTCATTCAGGTGAAGTACAGGAGTTGACGGGAGAGTGATCTGTGGTCAATTTAGCAGGTCTAGTGAAGACCCGCTAAATCAACCACCGATGCATCGATCACCACACATCAATCCCCCAGTAAGTATAGACAAGCCCTTTGTTGAGAACTTGAAGTCCTATATAGAGTTCATCAGTGGAAATGCCTGCCCATCTTAAATGTGTTGTCCAAGAATCACTCATTATCCTCCTGGAGTCACATTCTACACATCATAGCTCATTTCACTCCCTGATGTGTAGCAATCTCTGTCTCTTTCTTACACTCAGACACACACACACTCACAGACTCTCTGCACATGCTTTGACTTTTCCTGGTCAGAAAAATTGAATCTCAGCAAATGTTGAAATAGCTCATCAGCAGGGATGGCTTGGAGACTTTCTGTCAATCATCTGGTGAATAGAAACAAAACATTTACAAGCACTTGCAGACACAAGCTTGTTTGGCTTCTCAAAATCACATGCAAGAGAAGCTGATTCACCTATGCATAGAAGCAGACAGTTAAAATAGCATTCATTACCCACTTATCAATGCTGAATTTCAAAATAATTTGGTAGATACAGTTTCATATACACTGCATGGACTAAAATTTTGCTTTGAAAGGAATGGTGCAGTCAATTAACACAGTCCATGCATACTGTACAGAGAGATGGAGACTCTACATCTCTTCGATGGGAGATGGCATGCACACTTTTTCCCCCCAGGACTTAATGACCACATTATCTCAAAGGGTGCAGAAGAGGTCATGAGTGAAAACAAAATTTAGGCACAACCCCTCCAAAACACCCTTATGAATTGAGTGTGTTCTAATTTTTTTAAGAGTTGTTATTTCAACAAGTGAAAATCTGAGCAAGAAGGCAAATTTGTGAGTGCAGGTTCAATTCCATATGTGTGTATTACAGAAGTGGAGATGTTTAATATTGATGAGTACATTTTTGCCTTAGGTAGATTTCTAAATACCCCATGACAACTGTAGGCCCAAGAAATCAGTTTGACTTGAGAGAGACAGGATGTCTTCTATAGTGCTCAGTGTAGTATCTCATCAGTACGAAATAAGAAATTATGATGTAGACCAGTGCTTCTCAAAGTCGGGCCACCACTTGTTCAGGGAAAGCCCCTGACAGTCCAGGCCGGTTTGTTTACCTGCCGCGTCCATAGGTTCAGCCGATCGCCGCTCCCACTGGCCGCGGTTCGCTGCTCCAGGCCAATGGGGGCTGCGGGAAGCGGCATGGGCCGAGGAATGTGCTGGCTGCCACTTCCAGCATCCCCCATTAGCCTGGAGCGGCGACCCACGGCCAGTGGGAGCTGCGATCAGCCGAACCTGCGGACGTGGCAGGTAAACAAACTGGCCCGGACCGCCAAGGGCTTTCCCTGAACAAGCAGTGGACCGACTTTGAGAAGCACTGATGTAGACTACTAACTGCATAACAAGTAATAAGATTTGTTTCATAGAATATATAAAGTGATGTGTTTTGTTTCTTAGAACAATATATATTCATGCTTTGAAAAATGCACAGAAATATCTAAATGTTGTACATTTCACTCCCTGATGCGTAGCAATCTCTGTCTCTTACACTCAGACACACACACACTCACAGACTCTCTGCACATGCTTTGACTTTCCCTGGTCAGAAAAATTGAATCTCAGCAAAACTGACCCACTTGCAGAACAACCACAGAAGTAAATGGGAATTCTGTGGATGGAACAGCTGCTCTACTGCTGCCATAATACATGATCCAGAGAGTATGTCATGGTGTGAGCTGCAGAGGAAAGAGGATGCTACAAAGCTCTTGTGGCTTTGTGTTCAGGGTGATGATAGGACTAACTGATTGCAAAGTCACAACTGAGTTCTATAATATTTCCTGAAGGATAATAAAACATAACAGAGCCTTACATCATCATGTAATTAGCATAATACTGTATTTGTCCTTGTTAGTTTACTTTTACTAGTTGTGTAATGGTCCCCCACTTTTCCCGTTTAAATAAACTGCAGTAATGACTAATAGAAACCATTATGCCATTAGTATGTGCAGAGTCTGCTGAGATCCATAAGTATGATATCAAGCCAGTGGGCCAAAGAAAGACCTGATATATAGCTCCATTGAGTCATGTTTTTTTTAAATGAAATAAAACTGCAGAATTAATAGTAATTTGAGTGTAAAATTCAGGAGCTTTTTGAAGCTGGCACAATGTCTCAGGCTAATGTTTGTAAGCAGAGTTTTTCCTCTTTTTTATCCTTTTTATGGTTACTAGTTCAAAATGAGTGGATTCGTTTTGTGATCTAGTATAGACAGGAAAAATCTAGTTATGGACTGATTCTCACACCATATCTGGGTTGATGCAGGAATACTTGGATGAGGTTCTCGGATATGTGTTATGCAGGAAGTCATAGTAAACAAACATAATGGTCCCTTCCAGCTTTAAAATCTATACATTTATTTCAAAGCACCCTATTCCACACTCAGTGCTATAGGTTTAGGCATACTGATCTTCAGCTATTACTCAATGTTAATGCACTGTGTACAGGAGGTAATTATGGAAAAACTATACCTCAATTTTAGAATACTTAGAGTTCTTAAGTTCTTCAATCCATTTTTGTTGGTGCTTGTGGGACTTTTTTCTGCATTTAAGGGTTTCTGTTCCTCAGTCCAGTCCAACAGGAACATAAAGACTGCAGACCATGTTAGATGCCAACAAGGGAAAAGCTTTACAAACCTTCATAGATAATACTTAGTCCTGCCATGAGTGCAGGGGATTGGACTAGATGGCCTTTTGAGGTCCCTTCCAGTTCTAACATTCTATGATTCATTAGTGATTCCACATGTTCTAATACCCAAAGGGATAGATCGTGGCAGTAAAATTACATGGCTGCACTAGATGGAGCATAGAGGTGCTCTGTCCCATCAGGAGCTACTGAAGGCATTGTGCCTCTAGTAGCAAAGATGAATGTGACTACACCTCTCCCCTGTGTCTAGCCTCTGCCTATTTTGGAAAGTGTAGTGTTCCCACTGGAGTTAAACCTACTTGTACTCTATGGGCCACATCATCCCATGCCTTGTGCACACACAATTCCCTTTGAAGTGAAGAGGAGTTGCATGCTTGCAACTGGTAGGAAAAGTGGGTGCTCCTCAGCCCAAGTGGCATTATTGTGTCTAGTGCCTGTTCAGGGGTACAAAGAGGGAAATTTGTTTGTGCTTTCAACCCTCTCCTTGGGCACCCACACAGAGCCAGCTATGATCTGGCCCCAATTCTCATTGTAGGTTCCATGTTATAATAATCTCTCTGTAAACTAAGGCCATTTGTAACTTCACTCCACATCATTTTAGGGTGAACCCTACCATAATCAACCCTTTTAATCCTTTCCAGCTGCTAAACGCCTGAGAATGAAATGTTGATGAAGGTGGAGTGGAAGAAGAATAGGCCTTATTCACTTTAGCCAGCTGTCTTGGGAAAAGCCTTGAGTTTCTCAGCCTCTGGCAGTGTGCACTAGAATAGATGCTAGAATTTGACATGAAGAAGAGCAGGCATTAAAGCTTTGGCAGAGACTTATGAAAGGGGGATTGTTTGTTTTTTCTAAATTATTTTTATTCTATTAGTTTTGCAAATCAGTTCATCCTTAGTACTTTGAAAACAACTGTCATTCAATAATTCCCAGTGCATTGTCATATGAATGTGCCCCTACTTTTATAAGGTGACTCACCAAATCCCTTAAAAATATTAGCCTCATCAACTCCTCCCAAGGTGGGGTCAGCTGGGTTCTCAGGCCTGCCCTTGGTCCCTCCACTTGGATCCGTGTGGGTGCACCTTTGTGTCCATGCAAAGCCACACTGAAATCGCCTCTATGGCTCTCAGAGCAGGATCCAGGACTTCAGTCTCTCCTTTTTATTTATTTGAATTGTTGTGGGTGCAGTTTTGATAATACAAAAGCTAGAGGAAATATCAGCCAGGACAAAATAAATTAATAATTTAAATAAAAAGTGAAAATATCAACCTCATATTTACATTTGCATCTTGTTTTCTTTATTATCCCCTTTAAATTGTTTGATTGGACAATATGTGCAGTTTGTTTATTGGGGGTGGTGTGTATGTGTGAGACTGTCTGAGGTCAATATAACTTGTATGTGTGTCTAAGATCTGGTCTATACAACGGAATTAGGTCAATGCAAGGTAGCTTAGGTCAACCTAACTATGGAAGTGTCTACACTTCAATTTCTCTCTGACCAACATAACTGACCCACCATGCCAACTTTATAAGTCCATGTCCAGGAGCAGCATAGTCAAGGCCAATGTAGTTAGGTTGACTCAGATGCTGCATTGATTACTTAAACTGTTACTGGTTTTCAGGAGCCATCGCACAGTGCCCCAGATTCACAGTGCAATCGATACAAGAGCTCCTGGTGAGGACGCACAAGTGATGTAATTACTGCAACATCTCTATGCCAACACAAGTTAGGTCAATTTAATTTTGTGGTGTAGACATGGCCTAAGTAATGACAGGGCACAAAAAACTTGTGGTGCCATTTTATAAATTGAAATATATTTAAGTTCAGCAAATCTTCAAATTCATATGCACTAGGCACTTCAGAGGTTTCCTGAAAAAAATGGACTGTGGTATTATGGTATTCACATTCAGAAGAAACTGGATGCATAGGAGCAGGCATTTCTCTTCTCTTCCCCTTTATGTGCCAAGAGGGCGAGGCAGAGAAAGCTCATTCTCTCTTTCTCTTTCTCTCTCACAGAGAGACACACATACCTCTTAATGGGCATATGCTACTACGCTTTTTCAAATAATTTTCTAGATTTCTGGTAATCTCCCAAATCTACATCTTCAGAAAACTCAGAAAAAGGAATATATTAGGTCAAGACTGGAAGCTTTATCTCCGTTTATGCTGTAGGCAGGATCTTGGACTAGCAATAAAGGTATTGTACATTGCTACCTCAGTTTTATCAGGAGGGGACAGGAACCAGTAGGGTATAGGTGATTTTATATTGGGAGTGGGAAAAACGGAATCATAGCCTGAAATTCTCCCAGATTCTGATTCTGCGAAGAGTTAGGCATGTGCTTAATTACGCAATACAAGTAGTCCCACTGAAGTAAATGAAACTACTCTCAAGCCTGGTCTACACTAGGCGTTTAAATCGGTTTTAGGAGCATAAAACCGATTTAACGCCACAACCGTCCACACTAGGAGGCACCTTATATCGATTTTAATGGCTCTTTAAACCAGTTTCTGTACTCCTCCCTAACGAGAGGAGTAACGCTAGTATCGGTATTACCATATCGGATTAGGGTTAGTGTGGCTGCTGATCGACGGTATTGGCCTCCGGGCGGTATCCCACAGTGCACCAGTGACCGCTCTGGACAGCATTCTGAACTCGGATGCACTGGCCAGGTAGACAGGAAAAGCCCCGCGAAGTTTTGAAATTCATTTCCTGCTTCCCCAGCGTGGAGATCTCATCAGCACAGGTGACCATGCACAGCTCATCAGCACAGTTAACAATGCAGTCTCCTGAGAATCGTAAAAGAGCCCCAGCATGGACTGCATGGGAGGTACTGGATCTGATCGCTATCTGGGGAGAGGATTCAGTGCTAACAGAACTGCGTTCCAAAAGACGAAATGAAAAAGTATTTGAAAGAATTTCTAAGGCTATGACGGATAAAGGCCACAGCAGGGACTCAGTGCAGTGCAGAGTGAAAGTTAAGGAGCTCAGACAAGCCTACCAGAAAACCAAAGAAGCAAACGGAAGGTCCGGGGCAGGTCGAAAAACATGCCGCTTCTATGCTGAGCTGCATGCAATTTTAGGGGGCTGCGCCACAAGTACCCCACCCCTGATCGTGGATTCCGAGGTGGGGGTTGTAATCTCTGCCATGGCTGAGGATTATGCAGAAGGGGAAGATGAAGATGAAGAAGAGGAGGAAGACCTAGCAGACAGCACACAGCACTCCGTGAGCCCCAGCAGCCAGGAGCTTTTTCTCACCCTGACGGAATTACCATCCTCCCAGCCCTCACAAGCCACTATCCCAGACAATGACACCATGGAAGGGAGCTCTGGTGAGTGTACCTTTGCAAATAGCAAACATTGTTTTTTAAGCAAGCCTTTTTTAATGATTGATTTGCCCTGAGGACTTGGGATGCATTCGCAGACAGTATAGTTACTTAGAAAAGTTTGTTAACATGTCCGGGGATTGAGAGGAAATCCTCCAGGGACATCTCGATGAAGCGCTCCTGTAGGTACTCCAGAAGCCTTTGCAGAAGGTTTCTGGGCAAGGCAGCCTTGTTCTGCCCACCATGGTAGGACACTTTACCACGCCATGCATGTAGCAAGTAATCAGGTATCATTGCGTGGCAAAGCATAGCAGCGTATGGTCCCAGTGACTGCTGGCATTCAAGAAGCATCCGCTCTTTATCTTGTTCTGTTATCCTCAGCAAAGTGATATCGTTCAGGATAACCTGGTTAAAAATCAGGAATTTAAGTAAGGGGGGTGGCCATTTTTCTACTGGGTTCATGGACTGCAGCAGCTTAAAAAAAAACTTTCCTGCACGTAGCGAAGCGGGGGGAGGGGAGGAGTGAAATGCCGATGATCTTTTCTGTGTTTGGTCACCAGCGATCTTCCCCAAGCTACCAGACACGCAGTGGGTGGGGGGGTGGGAAGGTTGTTGATTAGCAGGGAGCTAGCGTGGTATTAGCCATGCGTTGGGGGGAGGGGTAAATCACTACAGAAGCCGAAAGACAGTGGCTTACCATGGCCGCATGCAAGCTGAATTCTGATGCCTGGACCTGTGTCTGTGAGATCTGTAACTCCAGAGCTGCAAGCACTCCCTATTAAGATGAAAAATGCGACCTTGTAGGGAAATCACATGTGCTAGGTGAATAGTGCTGTTCACTGTGAAAGAGTATAACCATTGTTCTGTAAAATGTATCTTTCTAAATATTTATCTCCCTCATGCAGCTGCAAATTTTTCAACCATCCCTCCTCCATCCCAAAGGCTAGCACAGATAAGGCGGAGGAAAAAGAAGACGCGAGATGAGATGTTCTCGGATATTATGGAAGTTACACGCAATGAAAGAGCTCATCTGAATGAGTGGAAGGACGTGGTATCAAATTACAGGAAAGAGGCCAGTGAACGTGAGGACAGGAGGGATGAACGTGAGGACAGGAGGGACAACCGAGATGAGAGGTGGCGGCAGGAAGACCAGCAGGAAAATCAGCGGTGGCGGCAGGAAGATCAGCGGTGGTGGGATGCAACTCTGGGGCTGCTGCATGATCAAACTGACATGCTCCGGCGTCTTGTGGAGCTTCAGGAACGGCAGCAGGATCACAGAGTGCCGCTGCAGCCCCTGTATAACCACCCTCAACCCTCACCATGTTCCACATCCTCCTCACCCAGACGTGTAAGAACGCGTGGGGGGAGGCTCCGTGCACCTGCCCACTCCACCCCCGTGGACAGCCCAACCAGAAGGATGTCGTTACTGTGAATTTTTTTTAATGGCCTTCTCCATCCCTCCTATCCTCCTCCCAAACCACACCCTTACTTCTCTCCCTCTTTTTATAATGAATCAATAAAGAATTCATGCTTTTTAAATGAGAGTGACTTTATTTGCATAAGTAAGCTGTACTCGAAGGGGGAGGGGGAGTTGCTTACAGGGACTGAGTCAATCAAGGGGGTTGGGTGTTCATCAACAAACACAGCAGTCACACTGTACCCTGGCCATTGATGAAGCTCGTTTTCAAAGCTTCTCTGATGCGCACCGCTTCCTGCGTGTAATCAGCGGCCAGGTGATTTGCCTCAGCCTCCCACCCCGCCATAAAGGTCTCCCCCTTACTCTCACAGAGATTGTGGAGAATACAGCAAGCAGTAATAACATAGGGGACATTGGTTTGGCTGAGGTCTGAGCGAGTCAGTAATGTCCGCCAGCGCGCCTTTAAACGGCCAAATGCACATTCCACCACCATTCTGCACTTGCTCAGCCTGTAATTGAACAGATCCTGACTACTGTCCAGGCTGCCTGTGTATGGCTTCATGAGCCATGGCATCAAGGGGTAGGCTGGGTCCCCCAGGATAACGACAGGCATTTCAACATCCCCAACTGTTATTTTCTGGTCTGGGAAGTAATTCCCTTGCTGCAGCCGTTTAAACAGAGTAGTGCTTCTGAAGACACGAGCGTCATGAACCCTCCCTGGCCATCCCACGTGGATGTTTGTGAAACGTCCCTTGTGATCTACCAGTGCTTGCAGCACCATTGAAAAGTACCCCTTCCGGTTTACGTACTGGGTGCCCTGGCACTGCGGTGCCAAGATAGGGATATGGGTTCCATCTATCGCCCCCCCACAGTTAGGGAATCCCAGTGCAGCAAAGCCATCCACTATGGCCTGCACGTTTCCCAGAGTCACAACCTTTCGTAGCAGCAGCTTAGTGATTGCTTTGGCTACTTGCATCACAGCAGCCCCCACAGTAGATTTTCCAACTCCAAATTGATTCCCGACTGACCGGTAGCTGTCTGGCGTTGCAAGCTTCCACAGGGCTATCGCCACTCGCTTCTCTACTGTGAGGGCTGCTCTCATCTTGGTATTATGGCGTTTCAGGGCAGGGGCAAGCAAGTCACAAAGTTCCATGAAAGTGCCCTTACGCATGCGAAAGTTTCGCAGCCACTGGGAATTGTCCCACACCTGCAACACAATGCGGTCCCACCAGTCAGTGCTTGTTTCCCGGGCCCAAAATCGGCGTTCAATGGATAGAATCTGCCCCATTACCATCAGGATCTCCAAAGCGCAGGGGCCCGCGGTTTGAGAGAATTCTGTGTCTACGTCCTCATCACTGTCATCGCCGCGCTGCCGTATCCACCTCCTCCTTGCCTCGGATTGAAGGTCCTGGTTCACCATAGACTGCACGAGAGTGCGCGAGGTGTTTAAAACATTCACGATTGCGGTATTGAGCTGAGCAGGGTCCATGCTTGCTGTGCTATGGCGTCTGCACAGTTCACCAAGCAAAAAAGGCGCGAAACGGTTGTCTGCTGCTCAGGGAGGGAGGGGTGAGGCTGTACCCAGAACCACCCGCGACAATGATTTTTGCCCCATCAGGCACTGGGATCTCAACCCGGAAATGCCAAGGAGCGGGGGAGGCTGCGGGAACTATGGGATAGCTACGGGATAGCTACCCACAGTCCAACGCTCCAGAAATCGACGCTAGCCTCGGACCATGGACGCACACCACCGATTTAATGTGTTCAGTGTGGCCGCGCGTACTCGATTTTATAAAATCTGTTTTACAAAACCGGTTTATGCAAATTCGGAATAGTCCCATAGTGTAGACGTACCCTCAGTGCATAAAATTAAGCAGATGCATAAGTCTTTGTATGGGTCTTTGCTGGGGTGCTGGAGCATAAAAGTCATTCTCCATCAAATGATGCCAAGGAGAGACAGCGGACATGGCAGAAATTGTACTATGCTGTTTCTCCTCGGTAGGGTGACCAGATGAGAGGAAGAAAACATCGGGACATATGGGGGGGGCAGTATCCGCCAGCGGAGCAAAAAAAAAAAGCTGAGTGCTGCTGGTGGGGAAAAAAAAACAAAAAACCAGGGCATCTGGTCACCCTTCTCCTCGCTTTGTAATTGCATTTGCACACCGGTGTGTGTTGGAATTAGATACTGTACGAAATAACAGAGGAGACGGTAAATTGACAATAATAATGTATGTCTCCAAAACTGATGGAGTAAAAGGGGTATGATATCACTGGCAGTCAGTCTTAGTGCATACAAGCAGACAGAATGCAAACATTACAAAGACAAGAAACTTTCTCCGACCAGGAAGTGCTGTCTGGCTGCCTCTCCTCTTAACACTATTGATTATGCTCCCAAAAGGTCATAAATTACTTGAAGAGTTATTTTTAAGAATATTTGCTGAGCCTGACCTGTCAAGAGAGGTTAATCTAATGACTTCCCTACCTCCAGCTAGCACTAGAATAGAGCTGGATTTCTTCTTTACTCCTGTTAAAAGCCCCCTTGTCTTCCAGGTTAATCTCAACTTATTAAAAAAAATAAAGATGAGTCAGATGGCAAAATGGACAGTGGCTAGAGCTGAGAGACTACCCTTTCTACCAATAAGGCTCATACAAATAGAGCAGCATCATATCTTTAGTATGGGAATCTGCTCAGTTAATCTTTCCACTCTGAAAACATTCTCTGAACTATAGCTCTGAAGGGCTTAATTAATGGTTGTTTGATAGTAATAACAAAGGGCTCAAATGTTTATTTTAACCAGCAGGTCTAATTTTTTTTTAAAACTAATATTTTTTATGGGGAGGAGGGGTGAATCTCTACTGAAGTAAAACAACAAAACAAAAAATCCCAAACTAACCAAAAACATCATAACTATGTAGAGACGAGTTGTTTCTTTTCCATCTATTTTAATATTTAAGTTTCTATCCCTTTAAATAGGTACATGTGATGAAGGATGTAGCACAATGTATTCTTTATCTAAGGGCCTTCATATAAAATAGCGAGGAGCACCTTACAGAGAGAATGATACTGAAAATGAAGAGGAGGAGGATGAATTCTGCTTTGTGGCTCTGATGTAAATATGGAGTAATGCCAATGTAACCAAGATCTTAGTTTGGCTCACTGTGCTGTACAAAGAGAAGGGGAAATGCTTTGCAGAAAGAGTTAGAATAGAGAGGGGATGATTTACAGAGTTGGATACAGCAGCTCCCATACAGACAATAAAGGGAAATAACCTATTAAGATGCAGTGCTACAGCATACCCAGTCTTCCTCCTCACCAGTAGTTAACCTGGCATCGAAAGGTCCTACAGGCAAGGCCATGCTAGGGTGGCAGAGCTTTGTATGGACTCCAGCCAGAGCTTAGGAACCTTTGAATGTGTTCACTCTGGTCATGTTTTTCACTGTAATTTATTTCATTAAGCAGTGCTGTAGTATTCAACAAATAAAAGAATGGGACTTTAAAGCCTGCCCAAGTGCTATTTGGTTCCACTGGTGCTTTGATTTTTTTTATTTTTGTACTTAGAGGCAGATCAGATTAATTTTACTGCAGCTGAAAATCATGCAAATATAGTTTAGAAAGAGGCATTTAATTCTTTATTGCTCTTGCACACAACACAAATAGCACCTCCAGTACTAACACTGCTAAGTGTTTTTAGTGTTATTCCACTATACAGTACATCACAATGTTAATTTTCCACATTACTTTATTCCTTCTCTATCCCATATTTTACAACAGAGAAAACAAACTGCTTGTAATTACACTGCATGCCAGGACAAATTAAGTAAACACGCATTTTTAATGCTTTTGGCTGTTAGGGTGAGAAACAAAGGGCTCTAGTTAAGGTCAATATTAGAGTTATGCAATTGCTCTGGGATACAAAAGACAAATGCCAGTGATTGAATGCTGGTAAAATGGAAACTGTCCATTCAGTGCAGTGCTGCTGAACTCTTGAAAATAATGCACTGCCTTTGAAACTAGGCCACTTCTCTACTTTGTTTTCATTTTGTTTTGGAATAATACCAATACCAATAATAAATAATAATAATAAACTAATGGGAAAATCTATTGTGTCATTAGTGAAGTGATAAATCAGCAAAAAGTAAATTAGAGAGTAAATCTGGGCTCAGCCTATTGCTGCACATGCAAACACAACCCTTTCGGTATGGTTGGGTGGTGCTGAGAAAGGCTAACAGCAGCTATAGGGGAAACCAAATTTTGCTCTCATTGATACTTGTGTAAATCTGACTTAAATGGAATTACATTTAGAGATGGCCCTGGGGCACAAAATTCAGATGCAGGTCAGGATTTTGAACACCTGGACGTTTGCGGGGGTTTCAGATCCCAGGGTTTTTGCTCAGCTGGTTATAGAGGTAGGGATGTGATCCAGGCTTTGGGTTCATGTCTATCTCTAGTTTAGTGATAGATTCACCATTTCTGCTTCATTCCAAGCACAAGGCACTTACTTCGTCAACACTGCCTTTACTAATGAAGACACCTAGCACAGCTCAAAAAGGAAAAAAACCTCCACATCATATTATCCTTGGGGAGAGGATGAGAGACAGAAAGAACTATATGCGACAGATGTTAGTCACATCACTTAAAGCACTAGTGGAAGGTGGACCAATACCAGAGTGATGGGTCTGGTATCAAAACCTGAAGAATCTGGGTGGAGGATTCTTTTGTAAAATTTCAGCAAATAGACCATTAAAACAGTCAAGGTTACACCCCTAAGAAATAGGGAGAAACAGGCTGTACCATTAGGGCAAAACCTGTCCTGGAATATAAACGTGATTCTATTGCTGGAGAGATTCATTCAGCACCAGCCCATGTCGCCTTCACTCAGCTCTTCTTTCTTTTCTGTGTTTATCATGCTACACCTACTGCTAGTTTCATGACATATGAGAACATTCAGAAGAAACATTCAAACTATGCATCTGATCCAGCTCCTCTTAAAAACTGGAATGGGAGCTGGATCAAAGCTACTCTAGTAGGGACTGCATTCTGAAATATAAATTCAGTTTTTTCCTTGATGAGAAAAAAAACAGGTGGTCTAGTAACTCTGTTAGCTTCTTTTCAGCTTATTTTCTCTTGCAAAAATAATGCAAGATACTAATAATTGTCATGCTAAAACATTATGGGTCAAATTTTGTCCTTGGATATGTATGTGCATGATGTGTAATTCTGTGTGTCACTCCCATTCAGTGCAACCCCTGTGAGTGCAATTGAGGTTGTTGATCATGGTGAATTTGTGGAGATGGACTAGGAGTTTCAAAGGAAGCAGGAGAAGGAAAGAAAGGAAAAGGATGTATGAGACACAGGTATAAAGTTAGCACCCAAGAGTTTGAAGTCAAGGTGTGAGAGAAGCCAGGATGAAGAAAGACTGGATAAGAGGTGTGGGTCTTGACTAGGAGAAGGTCATAAATGGTTGGAAAAAGGGCTAATAATGTGGTGAAGAAGATGACAACATAGTATGACCGTGTACTCGGATCCTGGATGCTCCTACTTCTGTTGAATAAAATGTATCTGGGCACAGATAAACGTTTGATAAAAAATTACTGCACCATACCCAAATATTATGAGCCACTTTTAAATAGGAAAGTCCTCTGTGCTTGAAAGGAATTGTTGAAAATACTATTAATATCACCTATTGGAAATGTAATTGCTATTTAGTATTCTTACTGCCACATGTCATAATGATAATTATAATGATATCTTATATTTATATAGCAGCTCTCAGCCTGAATAATTCCAGCAAATCAATATGAATCACTTCACACACCACTGAAATGCAACCACCTTTGCATATGTTTGCTAGCACAATGAAAATGCATTCAATCGCTATGATATTGATCCTAATTCAGTAGCTGAATATATTTCCAGGGAAGAGTCTTTAGTCAACTAGCCATATTTCAGGATAAAACATATTTTCTGTTGATGTGGGTGTCTCTATATTTATTCATATAATAATGCATTTCTGAATCATATATCATATTTTGTTCTGCTACATTAAAATGTGTACCACATGCCCTTGCTAATATTGTATTCTATTGCATAGAAGTGTGTCTGTATATAAGAAAATCATTTTAATATATTGTTCACTTTAGTTTGCATATTGACCTCCCCATTTTTTATATCTTTATACATTTGGACAATTTGCATCATATGATCTTAGACTTTGCTGAATATGCAAACTGGAAATTTGCAGTACTTCATCACTAATTTTCTGAATGGAAAAGCTCTGTTTTCTAGAATCAAAGGCTTTGTAAAAGTTTAGTGAATAGGGCACATAACCTATTGATCCCCTTGTATTTAATCCAATTCACTTTAGTCAGTGCACACAGTAAATAATGATACTGGTGTTATGAGGAGCTTTCCTTCCTTATGAACAACTATTCACTTGTATTCTGCTATAATGATGTCACTGATTTACAAAGGTTGCCCAAGTTACCCTATTAATTAGAAGATGCATTATGGCTATTGCAAAACATTGTTCTGACTGTGAGCTATCACTGGCCAAGGACCTCTAAAACACAAAGAATTCCATTTTGCAAAATCTAGTTAACATATCAAAGAGCAGTAAATGTGTAAATTGCTGTCATAAGGAATCTTTTATTGCTTTTCCTTTTCATGATGGCACCCCTCCCCCATCCTTTCTATTCTATCCACTTTGACAAGGTTACTCATTGGAAAGAAGAGCAGCTATTTATGTTCTTCAGATGTTTACCTTCAGCAAAAGACACTTCAAAGAGTGCTTATGGGACTCCCCTCACCCAGCAAACATTTAAAACCCATTGTTGTGATTGATGGATCCTTCCTGCAGATTTAATAAATATAAGGAGAAGCCAGATCCTTTTTTAGGCCAGCTGTCTGAATACTAGGCAAATAGCTCATGGGTGGCCTAGGTAGATATGACTCTTAAAGAAATACCTAAACGATTGTTAGATGCCTTCTTTTTGTGTGTGTGTGTTTTACAAGTTTGATGTGGGAGCATGCACAATATTTTATTCTGTTTTCTGCTGCTGTAAATGGCACTGATCTCTTAAGTAGATCCCACAATCTTGTTCTGGTATTTTTGTGTACAAGAGTTGAATAAAGAGACAAGACTGCCTCATGTTTATTTAGATTGAGAGCTAGGCTGAACTGGTTCAATGAATTATGAAAGCCTTCAAAGATGTTCTGAGGAATGTAAGTAGGTAAGGATTTTCAGAAGTTGATCTAAATGACTGGTGAGAGCACTGGTACTTTATTAAAGTTATTTCCAAAAAAGACATCAGGAAAAAGCATCATTTCCAACAAGGGCCTCAGAGTATCAGCTGATACTAATTGGATAATGGTATCCAATGGTATGGTATCATGCTTGCATGGGAGTACTACGAATTGCAAGCAATATTTACTGAAGCAGTTTAACAGACGACTGTCCCTTTGGTTCAGTACACCTTGGCCTATAACAGGATGAGATAGTTAAGGACAGTCAGGATTTTGGGTATTTCAATATGGGAGCCATTCTGATGTGTGTGTATATATATATATAATATTAATATAGAGAGGAAGTGTGTGTTTGTGTGTACATGATCACCGGTCTATGTGTGTGTGTTTAACAAGCTAACAGATCATCTGAAATCTTTTTTAAATTCTTATGTGAGATGAACGTTGCTTTCATGAAAAGAAAAGGCTAATAGCACTGACTCGAGTCAGGCATTCTACAAACTTCCATCACAGTTGTGGCACCTCAGTTGTAATCTACAACAACCCTATTATTCAAGCCATGTGGCTCATTGGAGTAAAGGGTGTCAGTTGTATCATATGAATAAAGATTCACTAGCAAGCAGGATCCGACCACCAAGCTTATATATATAAAAGCTCAGTTGTAAAGCTACTGTTCTACCCACTTTGCCATGTTTCCCCGTGAAATCTAAATTATGTATTGCATTTTCAGGTCAAATGCTAATTCTTACAACTAAATTTCAGATTCAAATGCACTGCTGCTTTTCCTCTTTTCATGGGCAAACTTGCACCAGGTCTGAATATTGTGGGGTGAAAATGCAGCCTAAGGCATCCTGAGGTGCATAGAAGCACAGCCTGTCTTCCAGAGCTGGAATGCAGAGTCACCCTCAGGGATGGATTAACACAGGATCCAAGGATCTGCTGGTCTGAGCTCTGAGCTCGAAAGGGTCTATGGACTCACTACATTTAGAACCAGGGAGGGAGGCACATTGCCAGAGAGAGCTAGGAGACTCAGGATCAGGAGGGAGCACTTGTAGGGCAGAGAGCCAGGAGTGCAAGCTGCTTCCTGGTGCTGGCCACGCCTTATAGCTTCTTCACCTAGCTGATTCTGGCCCTGACTGCTCTTAAACAAACAGCAGCAGCTGCACTATGAGTTTGTGTGCGGTCTGCATGCCACATTCCTATCCAATCCACCACAGTGAAGTCTCCCACCCACTTCTATTGGCCAAGCAAGTCAGAAAAGGAGGACAGGTTATGGCTAGTACCCTCGCTACCCTATCTCAGGTATTTGCTCTGACTCTGGTTACTTCACATAAGAAGGGTGCATCAGGCAGCAGCCAGCTGCATGTGCCTAAGCTTAAAAGGGAAGGGATCACAGCATATGTAGTCTTTTCTGTATGCCTCATGCTCTTTGCCCTCTACAGCCAGAGGGAGCCTTAGCAGCTATTCAGAAGAAAATGCTATGGCATCTTTGTCAAACTGGACCTGGTGTTTCCCCTAAGTGACAGTTTTTGATGTCCCAGACTTAAACCTTACAGTAGCAACGGAATATTATATACTGGCAGTGCAAAGGGTGTAGTCTATAAATATTGCAACTGTGTGAAAAGGTGCTGTTTAGGGCAGTGGTTCTCAACCAGGGGCATCCCGGTAGGCCACGAACAGATTTCAGGGGTCCGCCAAGCATGGCTGGCATCAGACTCGCTACAGCCTAGGGCAGAAAGCCAAAGCCCTGCCACATAGAACTGCAGCTCGGGGCCCCAAGCCCCATCACCAGGGGCCAAAGCCTGAGCAACTTAGTTTTGGGGTGCTCCCTGTGGTGTAGGGCCCTGGGAAATTGCCCTGCTTGCAACCCCTTATTGCCGGCCCTGGCTTTTATATGCAGGAAAACAGTTGTTGTGGCATAGCTGGGCCATGGAGTTTTTATAGCATATTGGGGTGTGGGGGGTCAGAAATAAAAAGGTTGAGAACCTCTGGTTTAGGGAAAATGAATGTCTGTTTATCAGAGGTTCAGCCTGGAGTGGTTTAAACCCCTGTATTCATTTCTTAGTTTGTCTGTATATTGTCAGAGCCCACTATCCCAGACTGTCCAGTAGAGATGGGCCTGGGCTCCAAAATCCCTATTCAGATCCAAACTTCCCCAAAGTCTGAGTAGGTCTGGATCTGGTGTTGCAATCTGGATCCATCTTCTGCTCCTCAGAGAGATTCTTCTAAGCCACTAGCCAGCTTCTTGTGCTGCCTTGGCATATGCTAGACGAAAAGGGCAAAAAGAAGTTCTCTCTTCTGCCCCTTCCTCTCAAATATGGGTTATAGAGAATATGTTATTCTAATGCTACATACCAGCCCTCAGCTGCAAAATTTCTATCCATCTGGATCTGAACTTTCCCAAAGTTTGAGGGTATTTTCATCCAAGATTTTGGTTCACCCCATCTCTGTACTATACACAGATATACATCAGTCTCTGCCATTGCTATGAAAGCCTGGTAAGCACAGGTACCTTACAAACAAAACAAAACAAGAAACAAAATATGTTAGATTAATTTGAGTAGCTTGATTTTTTTCCCCTTTTCTATGTAGATTTTCTCTTAAACTATAGTTTAGTATGGAAAATGTAAGTTAAAAAGGAAAGCCCTGCAGTTTTTACAGATGGAGATTTCAGGGTGTATTCCCAAGGGTGATAGCTAAAATCAGACTATTGCTTACTTGCCAAAAGGGGAAACCCTAGAAACAGGGATTTCAAGGAGGTTCCTTTCTTGGTTTCTAAGAATGAAAGTTCAAAGCTCTGGTCATCTGACTTTCTGGAGGGAGTCCCACAGAGATTGGACAGACTGCAATTCAGCAGGCTGCAATTCAGCAGCTCCATGCTTGCTATTCCAACCTGTGGCCTGATCTATGCTGCGGGGTGGGGATCGATCTAAGATACACAACTTCAGCTATGAAAATAACATAGCTCAAGTCTATGTATCTTAGATTGACTTAAGATAAACTGAACTCGCGTCCTCAGGGTGCGGGATCGATGGCCGCCGCTCTCCCGTCGACTCTGCTTCCATCTCTCACCCTGGTGGAGTTCCAGAGTCATGGGGAGCGCGTTCAGGGATCGATGTATCGCGTCTAGATGAGACGCGATACATCAATCCCTGAGAGATCGATCACTACCCGCTGATCTGGCGGGTAGTGTAGACATACCATGTGTCCTGGAACAGTGGCCCCCTTCTTCTACACAGCCTACATGAGATGCTGGGATTTCTGGCCCTTTGATCAGGGAGAGGGATAGCTCAGTGGTTTGAGCATTAGCCTGCTAAACCCAGTGTTGTGAATTCAATCCTTGAGAGGGCCATTTAGGGGTCTGGGGCAAAAATCTGTGTGGGGATTAGTTCCCCCTTTGAGTAGGGAGTTAGACTAGATGACCTCCTGCGGTCCCTTTCAACACTGATATTCTATGATTGGTGCAAGTACAAATCTGTTAGTGCCATCCCCAGTCTAGTTGGGGCCAGTGTGCAAGGGAAGAAGACTGGCTGCACACCCTGCCTCACACAGAGAGCTTAAGTAATGAAGAGGGCCTTGTGCATCCCCCTACAGCCTTGGGTGAATTTCATCCTGAGAGAATACTCTGTGAAACTTATGTATGTCAGCTACTTGTTTACATCTCCTCCATGTAAATTATGAAACTGTTTAAAGAAAGCTTCCACCAGACTATGAAGACTATTCCTCTTTTGTCACTAACAAGAAAGCAACAGCATGTATTGTATCTAAAGAAGTTGAAATCAATCTTCAAATAATTCCTAATTTCTCTGTGCTGCCCCTCTAAAATTATGTAGTGAATCAGTGGACATGGGACAGGGAGCATTCAAGATATTCAAGATTGCTGATGTCTTGTTATCTATTTTGTTTGTTTGTTTGTTTCCCCTTCCAGTATGGAAAAGTCCTAGAGTATTTAATGGAGAATGAAAACCTTTCATTACAACTTTTAAAGCAACCTACAGAATGTTACAGCTCGGATATCATTTTCTATTGAATACCATAGAATGGTTTTAAAATAATTTAGAAAGGATAATACTGTCTATTAAATTCAATTAGTATTTTAGTAAATTTTGTAGAATTCTATTTATTGTCTATAATATTTTATGGGCTCCATGTTTATTAAATTCTGTAGGACTTTTTTCATAAAGGTCTGAAGGAATGACAGTCCTTTCAGAAAAGGATATAATGGTCCACAGTCCTGCTGTGTTACATAAACTCCCCAGTCTTCAGATTGAGCTTGAATTTCCACAATATTAATGCATCAGAGATCTCAGGCATTGGATTCTTCTAGAAAAGAAGAAGTCAGATACCAAGTAATATTTCTACTTAGACAGACCTGGATTCTCTTCTTAATCATAGCAAAATCTCTTGAATAATCTGGGCATATATACACTTTTTAAAATTAAAATGTGTCCTCTTTACAGTTACTGACTGAGATCTTTAAACTGCATCTGCAGGAAAATGAAGTTACAGCCTAAGAAGTTTGTTGTTTTATTCAGTGCAAGTACACCTCTACCCCAATATAACGCTGTCCTCGGAAGCCAAAAAATCTTACCGTGTTATAGGTGAAACAGCGTTATATCGAACTTGCTTTGATCCGCTAGAGTGCGCAGGGTCCCCCCCCCTCCCCGGAGCACTGCTTTACCACGTTATATTCAAATTCGTGTTATATTGGGTCGCGTTATATTGGGGTAGAGGTGTATTGAAAATTCCATAAAGTCATAATAGCAACTCTAATCACATTCAGCTCATTTAAGTGGAACCTGATGGAATCAAAAACAAAACTACAAAGTCACTTTCAGACTTAACTTACATTGTTGTTGGGGTTTTTTTACTTTTTAAATACAGTATTTCCAAAATTGTGTTAAATGAAATCATGAGTACAGAGACTACAGCACCTCAGTTGGCAGTTTCTGCTGATTAAGGGAGAGGGTATATTTATCTGTCACAGGAAGGCGAACCTTTCTTTATGATCACTGATATGACTCGTGGTTTTTGTTTGTTTGTTTGTTTGTTTACAATCTGTTAAAATACCACTGACTTTTAGGTGCAATACTTAAGACTGAAAGAACAATCATCTGTGGGGAGCAAAGTCCATGAGTGTGTCATGCAGTCTCACAGACTTTGTGAATGAACTTTCTGATAATTGCTGTGAGGATCTGTCTCATGAATTGCTTCTTAAGTTTCCTAACCTCCTCTTTATTTAAATATCATATAATGTTCTACACACTTCATATTCTCTCCTCTCCCTTTTTTTTGGCAGTTGAAATATAATTTTTTGCGACCTAAAATCTTAGTATAATCACATCCCTAACAAGACTACTTTGTTTGTTTTGTCCTCATCCATCCATCTATCTGACTAGAGGCAAGTTCTGAGAGGGTCCCATTAACATCAATGGGACTTGCAGGTGGTCAGCATTTGACAGGATTTGCCTGAGGTATTTGTACAGTGCTCAGCACCATAATATCTGAATGCCTCACAGATAATTTACACTTGTTGTTTTTAGGAACTGGAAATAGATTACTAAAGCTAGCTGGAACCAGAATGCTTTGTGGGGATGTATCAGTTTTGGCAAAGTTTTCAGGAGGAAGGGACAGCCTCTATAAACTGGTGATTGGGCCCTGGCCTGGAATGTGGGAAACCCACTTTCAAGTCCTTACTTTGCCAAATTCAGCATGATCTGGATTGAAAGCTGTGCTCTGAAACCTTGAAATTTGCTGCAAAATGGAATATTTGTCCTTGGCCCCGCTCTATATATTCCAGAGAGTTCATCCTGTAAGATTTAAAAATACACAGACATATTATAGAAAACAATCCTCTACTGCCAGGGAGATAAACTAAATGACCTAATAGGTCTCTTCCATTTCTAATTCCTCCGATGCTATGAAACATGCTTCTTTGGTTGTTTAAGAGCATAAACTTTTTTCTCATTAAGTTCCGTCTTCACACTTGGATCTCTGAAAGAGAATTTGCCAGATCCCATTGCACAGTGGAATCTGTTTAGAGTTGGGGCAGTACAACAAACTCATTGAGCTCTGCAAAAGTTGTAAGCAGCACTGATGGAGCTGCAGGATTTACAATTACTGGGCTGGCAAAGCCCACAGTTCCAAAACACAGTACAGTGACAGCCACCAGCACTCTATAAACAAACAGAAGTGTTGAATGGTGAATATTTAAAAATAAAAATTGCACTGTGCATGGTTTCCCTACTGTCAAAAGAATGGAATTCTCACAGTGATGTGTAAACAACCCATCAGACAGGGGTAATAGGAGTAGTCTGTAAAATAGCTTTAATAAATTGACTAGTGATTAATGGTATACTGGCATGAGTGTGTGTCTATGCATATGCATTCATGCATGTCATGTATATTGTGAATACAAAGTCCCTATGTCTGAGGCTATGCACCATTTTTCTGTGAATTCATGTGTACAGAGAGGTATCGTGTCAAGATCGCCAGAATGGTTTCTTGACACAGCAGGAAAATAGAGGAATAAGGCAGGTTACACTAATTTGTTACAATTTACTGTGAAGTAACAAAAACTTCAGCACTCTTCCTGCAGGGCTGAGCGTTAAAAAGTGTCAATGTTTGTTAAGTATCTCAGACATCAGAAGAGCATCTGCCTTTCATGGTAATGGTTAACTCTGGATGAAATTGAAACTTAAAGCAGTGTGATTAAAACCTACAGCTATTGAGCTAGATTCCGTAGTAACGCAGGTGGGCACAGTCCAACTGGTTTCAATGGAATTATGCCCACTTGTACCATTGATAAATTTGGTCCAAAGCTCTGATTATTTTTTGGCAAATCTCAGTCTTAAATTCTTGACTGAAATGAATCCTTCACTACAGGTACAGTGTTTATTTATTTGCTGAAGATTCCCCTTGTCTTTGAAAGAGCATCAAAGAGCAGTGCACCATTTCTGACAACTCCGTAGAAGACGACGACTGAAAAGGGAGATTTTTCTCTTTTAAGCCTGAAAGAAGTAACTGTTCATTTCAGTCTGTTAAGCTTCTGTTTTGATCAGTCAAAATGTGTAACTCTTTCCTTCTGGATGTATTCCCAGAAAGTCATTCCTGACTGATAGCACAGAGGCTGGATCCTACACAGGGCAGACACATAGTGCTGCACACATAACATCAAGGTGAAAGGGGATGAGCATATTGGAATACTGCATTGAGAGTAACACTTCATAGCCACCCAGTTACTCCCATCCAGGGACCAGGAAAAAGCCTATGAAAGAAGCCATAAAGAATCATTTCATTCATGTCTGTCTCCTCAGATATTCCCATTCTTCCCCCACACCTTTCTCCTCCTTTTACCCCACTCTCTTCAGCACAAGGAAGTGAGCATGCAAAAGGCTTGTGTTGTATCCTCTATGGAGAAGACTGTATCTAACTGCTTGATTTTACCAGCTCCCATGTGTAGCTTCTTACACTTACACTCCCTGTTACATACCATGCAGACTTGCAAGGTCAAGTCTTTAGATATAGAGAATAATTAATAACATTCCATGGCACACTTATATTTACACAATAATTATTATCATGCTGGTTGTTCATTTTTGTTTGGTTGGGTTTTTTTGCTTTGTTTACATTTAAACCTTGTATCCATCATCAATAGCATTACTATCACTATCTACTGCACTTTAGCACCAAGGAATGTTCCATGTTTGAAAGGGGATTCTAAATGAGCAAGGGGGTCAGATGAGCTGCTTTATTTCTATGTCCATTTGGTTACAATAAATTTGCACAAGAGACACATAAAATAGACATGTAAAACAGGGTGTCTGGGTAGAGCTGGCTGGAAAACAGAAAACATTTTCACTGGAATTTCTCCCTGCTGTTTTTGTGCCAGTTCCATTTTAAGGAAATTCTCCAACCATCTCTACCTCTGATGTTATTTGAGTTAACTAGAGATGGACTCTACTTGAAGCCCAGATCCAAAACCTTCCAAACAGTGGAAATGCCTGGATCCAGATCTGAGCATTGCTGCTCCAGCCTACCCTTATAATACGCCTAAACCAGAACCCTGAATCCAAACCTTTCTGGATTTGAGGAAGTCTAGATTCAGATCGCTACCTGGTTCTAAATTTTCTGACTCATAGGATTAACAAATAATTGGTTTCACTGTTGCAAATTACTTCATCTAGGTTTTTTGCTTTAAAAAAAAAGGCAGACAAGGCCACATTTTCAAAACATAGCCTCATTTGTGCATGCAAATGATGGTACTTGCAAAAGTATTTGAAAATCACCTAAAGCTTGATTCTGCAACTTTTATTCACTTTGAGCAATCCCACTGAAGTACTCACATAAGGAAATACAACTCCATTTACATTTGGATTACCAAATCAGGGCTGTCATAATTTGTACGTGCAAATGAAAGTACATAAAGAATTGTAAGAATAAACGGTTTGGCACCCAAACCAAATCTGCACAGATTTGGAGGCCATGGTGTGGCCCCTTTGAATATTTTCCCCATTATGTTTTTATTTTACTTCAGCTCAGCTCACGATTTTGTAATTTTAGAATTTGTACAATTAAAATACTCACTGTATAATATCAGGGGGTAGCCGTGTTAGTCTGTATCCACAAAAACAACAAGGAGTTTGGTGGCACCTTAAAGACTAACAGATTTATTTGAGCATAAGCTTTCATGGGTTAAAAAACCCACTTCTTCAGATGCGTCTGAAGAAGTGAGGTTTTTTACCCACAAAAGCTTATGCCCAAATAAATCTGTTAGTCTTTAAGGTGCCACCAGACTCCTTGTTGTTTTCACTGTATAATAGATCTTTGTGAAAATGCTGCTATTTAAGCATGGGGGCCTCTTACTATTCTGCTGGTGGCTTATTAACAAACCAAGTAATTGGACTTGCAAAAACAGTCTATTTGGGAGTGTTAACTAACACTCCTTACCCCTGTCACTCTCCATCTTCCCTCTCTGCCCCAACTTCCCCAGCAGCTGATGACAATTAAATCTATGGATGTAAGGAACTCACCTCACACCACTCTGCTGTAATTATAACTTTGCTGCCGACTTCCAGATCTGACAGGCTCCGTCTTGTCTGCCCCTTGATGCTGTGGCATTTATTTACAATCTCAATAACATCTTGCAGAAAATGAATTGTACCAGTGCCAGGGATCAGTGATTGATATATTGTGAAATGTTAATAGGAGCAAACATTGAAAGACAGAGAATGAGAGACCAGGATAATGGACAATTATGCAAATTTTTCAAAGAACTTTAAGGAGGTGAAGTCCTTTGCAAAATAAATAAATAAATAAACTGTTGGCATTTAACAATGAAACTTAAAGCACAAAGAGGAAAGGAAAAAGCAAAGCCCATTCAGCTTTTGTCGAATGACCACTGCATTTCCTGAACAAAAGTGCTGGGTCTGTTGTATGCACAAGCATGTGTGCATGCACATATACACAATGGAATCCATTTACACTGAACTTCTGTACAAAGAGAAACTCTGTGAGGTAGACTTTTATTCAGGAAAGTCTAAAATTGTTTCAAGGTGCTCAGATGCCAGGGTGATGGGTGACTTCATACAAACAGAGTGTGTGAATTCCAATTCACTTTATAGTGGACAACCATGTTCTGTGGACAGTGTGAAGTTACCAGAGGCCCATTTTCTGTCTCCTACTCCTTCCCAGAGGGTGTGCACTGGTCCAGGAATCGGTGAAAGTTCACCATATGGAATGTTTATAAGGTGTCCTTCTTGGTGAGCACAGAGGGGGTTTTTGGGAGGTGCAGTGATCTTTGATTACAGAATCCATGGGCTCAGCCACACATTTATATAAGGAGAACTGTATCTGCGGAGTGGCTCTGTTGCTCCTATCCATCCCACTGTAGAGGTTCCCTATTTCCTGTATACACATTAGCACACGGCCCATTTACTCACACAGTGCACAGTGACCAGAATTATTTGGTCCTTCATAATACACCATGTGTGTTCAGTACTGTGTATATAGTGTGTGTATCCATCCACTGATCGATCAAAGCTGTTTTCTTTATTAATAAACTTGGTAACAATTTTTAAAGACAGTTGATATGTGCACATTATTGCTTGTATGTGCATTGCTTGTATGTGCTTTGCATTGTTTATATGGAACACTGTAATGCCAGGATACAAAATATGTAGGAATGACAGAATAGGGCACACTAGTGCGGGAGTGGCACTATATGTGAAAGAAAGCATAGAGTCAAATATAGTAAAAATCTTAAATGCAACAAACTGTACCGTGCAATCTCTATGACAGAAATTTCATGCTTGAATAATGAGTATATCAGAAGGAACATAGTACTGACCACCTGACCAGAATGGTGATGTGATTGTAAAACTCTCAGGAAGATTAGAAAGGCTATAACAGTAGAAAACTCAGTTGAAATCCTCTATTATTACTATCCCCAAATTAACCTCAGGACAGGAGGCAGAAATAAAGCTTCTAGACACCAGTAATGACTGCTTGTTGGAGCAGCTAGTCCTGAAACCCACAAGGGGAGAGGCAATTCTTGATTTAGTCCTAAGTAGAACACGGGATCTGGTCCAAGAGGGGAATATAAGCGAACCATGCAGTAACAGCGTTCACAGTGTAATTAAATTTAACATCCTTGTGTAGGGGAAAATATCAAAGACACTCATCACAGTAGCATTTAACTTCAGAAAGGGGAACTACAAAAAATTAGGAAGGTAATTAAACAAAAATTAAAAGGAACAGCGATAAGAGTGAAATGCCTACAAGCTGCATGGAAACTATTTAAAACACCCATAATAAAAGTTCAAATTTAATGTATACCCCAAGTTTAAAAGAATAGTAAGAGGACCAAAAAAGTGCCATTATGGCTACACAACAGAGTAAAAGAAGAAGTTAGAGGCAAAAAGGCATCCTTTAAAAATTGGAAGTCAAATTCTACTGAGGAAAATGGAAAGGAGCATACATTCTGACACGTCAAGTGTAAAAGTATAATTAGGCAGATTAAAAAAGAATTTGAAGAGCAACTAGCAAAAGGCTCAAAAACTAACAGCAAAAAAAAGTTTAAATACATCAAAAGTCAAACAATCAGTGGGACCACTGACCAATCGAGGTGCCAAAGGAGCACTCAAGGAAGATAAGGCCATTGAGAAGCTAAATGAATTCTTTGCGTCGCTCTTCACTGCACAGGATGTGAGGAAGATTCCCACACATGAGATTTAGGTGACCAATCTGGAGGAACTGTTCCAGATTGCGGTGTCAGTAGAGGAGATTTTGGAATAAATAAACAATAATAAGTCACCAGAACCAGATGGTGTTCACCCAAGAGTTCTGAAAAACGCCAATATAAAATTGCAAAATTACTAATCATAGTTTGTAATCTATCACTTAATTCAACTTCTGTACCAGATGACCAGCTAATGTGACACCATTTTAAAAAAAAAGTCTTCAGAGGCAATCCTAGCAATTACAGGCCAATAAGCCTAGCCTCAGTACCAGGCAAATTGGTTGAAACTATAAATAAAGAACAGAATTATCAGACACATAAATGAACATGATTTGTTGGGAGATTTATTTGTTGTTTGCAAAGTGAAATCATGCCTCACCAACCTACTAGAATTCTTTGAGGGGATCAAAAATTATGTGGACAAGAGTGATCCAGTAGATATAGTGTACTTGAGCTTTTAGAAAGCCTTTGACAAGGTCTCACACCAAAGGCTCGTAAGCAAAGTAAGCAGTCATGGGATAAGAGGGAATGTCCTCTGTTGGAAAGGTAACTGGCTAAAAGATAGGAAACAAAAGGTAGGAATAAATGGTCAATTTTCATAATGCAGAGAGGTAAATAGCAGGGTCCCCAAGGGCTCTGTGATGGAATCAGAGCTGTTCACCATATTCATATATAATCTGGAAAAAGGGGTAAACAGTGAAGTGGCAAAGTTTGCAGATGATATTAAATTACTGAAGTTAAGTCCAAAGTAGACTTCAAAGAATTAAAAAGGGATATCACAGAACAGGGCGACTGGAAAACAGAATGTGAGATTGTCATAAACAGATAGTTAAGGGTTAATGCCTCTTTTACCTGTAGAGGGTTAAGAAGTTCACCTAGCCTGGCTGACACCTGACCAGAGGAACCAATGGGGGAACAAAATGTTTCAAAAGGAAGGAGGGAAGTTTTCCTTTGTTTAGAGTTTCAGTTTCAGCCGGAGTGAAAAAGATCAAGGAACCACCCTCTTATCAGAGTAGTAAGTTTTAGAAAGGGATAAATAGGTTTATGTTTATTTTCTTTGTAACTTGTTTTGGTACCATTAAGGAAATTATCAAATTTGGGTATTCTTGTGTTTATTAAGATTTTTGCCCAGGGGAACATCCTCTGTGTTTTGAATCTGTTGTCTGTGAGAGGAGCTGGTATGCTAATCTCTCCCAAAAGGTTTTCTTTTACCTTTCTTTTCTTTAATTAAAAGCCTTTTTCTTAATACCTGATTGATTTTTTCCTTGTTTTTAGATCCAAGGGAGTTGGATCTGGATCCACCAGGAGTTGGTGGGAGAAAGGAGTTTTGGTTAATTTCTCCTTGTTTTAAGATCCAAGGGGTTTGGATCTGTGTTCACCAGGAAATTGGTGAAGTCTCTCAAGGCTACCCAGGGAAGAAAAGTAGTGCTTGAGGGTGGTGGCAGCAATATCAGATCTAAGCTGGTAATTAAGCTTAGAAGTGTCCATGTCAAGGTTACTTCCCTACTCTGAACTTTAGGGTACAGATGTGGGGACCTGCATGGACACTTCTAAGCTTAATTACCAGCTTAGATCTGGTATCGCTGCCACCGCCCTCAAGCACTACTTTTCTTCCCTGAGTAGCCTTGCGAGACCACCAATTTCCTGGTGAACACAGATCCAAACCCCTTGGATCTTAAAACAAGGAGAAATTAACCATCCCGCCTCCTACTGTAAATCCATGCTATGCCCACAACTTGAATACTGCGTGCAGTTCTGGTCCCCCCATCTCAAAAAAGATATATTAGAATTGTAACAACCAAAATTCGTAGAGGTATGGAACAGCTTTCATATGAGGAGAGATTTAAAAGGGTGGGTCTATTCCACCTGGAAAAGAGATGACTGCAGTGGGGAGGAGGTATAATAGAGGTCTATAAAATTATGAATGGTGTGGAGAAAGTGGATGAGGAAGTGTTATTTATCCCTTCACATAACACAAGAACCAGGGGTCACCTAAGGAAATTAATAGGCAGCAGGTTTAAAAAAAACAAAAGGAAGTGCTTCTTCACACAATGCGCAGTAAATCTATGGAATTCATTGTGAGGGCTTATTGTGAAAGAGAAAACTATAACTAGATTTGAAAAAAAAATTAGATAAGTTAATGGAGTGTAGGTTCATCAATGGCCATTAGCCAAGATGGTCAGGGACGTTACCTCTGAGTGTCCCTAAGCCCCTGACTGACAGATGCTGGTCTTGGCCAACAGGGGATGGAACACTCGATGGTTTCCCTGTTCTGTTCATTCCCTTTGAAGCATCTGGCATTGGCCACTGTCAGAAGAGAGGATACTGGTGTTTTAGTACCTTTAACCCACACTCCTCCTCCAGCAGGACTATTGGTCTGACCCAGTATGACCATTCTTATGTTCTTATGCACATATATGTGTAACCCTTCTGCCAGGTGGAGCCAGCAGCAACCAGGGCTGGGTTCAATATCTAGGGGTTCCTCTCCAGTGATAAAACACAGAACCAGCTCAAGCCCCCATCCAGTAACATGGGAAAATTACACACCACCCCTGGGTGCCTCTAGAGGCAGTACGTCCCCTCTCGCAAGCACAGAGTCTGAGCGTAGAAAAGAAACATTTTAATAAAAGGAGGGAAGTAACTCGGTGTTAATTTGAGAAAATACTGCAAACAGGTTTCATAAACATAAACCATGAGCAAAAGACCCACCCCCACATAAGTTGGGCAGTGTCCTATTCCCCTGAGGCTCTTAAGTCCAGCAACACAAAAGTCCTTTTCATGTACCTGACCCTTCTCTGCACCCCACTCACAGTTGCTGTCCTTGGTCAGTGCAGACCCAGAGTTCAGAGGTGCATCTGCAAAGTTCACCTCCCACCCTGCGTGGAGGGGTGGTAAAGAAGCTCCATACTTGCTCCGCTGTTCGAGCACTTGCTCACCATGTCTCTCCACCAGCTGCCCTGCTGGCCACATGCTTCACCTCTCTACCTCACCAGCCACTTGCTCACCAGCCAACTATCAGTCACCTTTTGCTGCCACCTGCCTCTCTGCTGTGACCACTGCACATCAGTCTCTGAGGGCTTGGCTACATTCAAAACTTCAAAGCGCTGCCGCGGGAGCACTGCCGCAGCAGCGCTTTGAAGTGTGAGTGTAGCCGCAGCGCCAGCGCTGGGAGAGAGCTCTCCCAGCACTGCACGTACTCCATCTCCCCGTGGGGACTAGCTTGCAGCGCTGGGAGCTGCGCTCCCAGTGCTGCGGCGCTGTTTACACTGGCACTTTACAGCGCTGTATCTTGCAGCGCTCAGGGGGGTGTTTTTTCACACCCCTGAGCAAGAAACTTGCAGCGCTGTAAAGCGCCAGTGTAGCCAAGGCCTGAGTAATTTTCAGCTCTTTGCAGGAAGGGCAGAAACACAGCCCCCTCTCAAGTGATATCAGCTCTCAGTGATTTTTAGCTGTCAGCAGGCATGACAGAAACACAGTCCTACCACAACTGGTTTCAGCTCTGATTAAGCAATCAAAATAACAAAGAGGCTCCTCATGACACCTATTTAGCTCTAGTCTTTGAACAGTGGGGAGGAACAGGTTAAACCACTCTAGGAAGGACCCTTGGTGAGAGTTTACCAGCTCCTGGCTAGGACATCTGTCCCCACCCCTCTTACTTTCACAGGGCTCAGCATTCGAGCCCCTGGCTTAACTAGGTTCTTTCAACCAAGGGTGACCCCCTTTTTCAGACAGGTTAAGTACAGTCCTGTTTTCCTGTATTCCTAAAATAATTACAATAATTACAACATTGGTAACCATATTTCACCATCTCTGCATTCAGTACTAAAGTGATGTATCTATCCAAAGTTGATCACTTTGACATCGCTCTATCTGCTGAATATGTAAGCGGAGCAGGAGCAAACTGTATTTACATAAACACACCCAAAATCTTTCCCTCTCCAAGATAGCTGTTAGGGAAGCATTCATTCAGACTCTGCTTATATATTCATGATAGACTGAGAAATAAAAATTAAATGGTTGTGAGGCACTCAGATACAATGGTGATGGGACACTAGGTAGGTAAATAGAAAACGTTTTGCCTTAAGAGATAATTCTGTGTTCCAAAAGCTCATCAATGCTCATGCAGTAATTCTTCCATTTTCTATTTGTCTGAATCTCAGCTGTATAAAAATAATTATCTCTAACCTGGCTTTTAACCATTTGGTGCACTTCAGATCAGAATCAGGTCTTATTGGTTCTCTCCTTCCTCATGCATCTTAGAATATTCTCTCCCCTCTGTTTAAAACCTCTTGGGCAGCTGTATCAGCAGTGGGAGTCAGGTGAGTTTTCTTCTATTAGAATTTGTTGAAGGAAGCTAAAGAGTAATTCCTTTTTCACTCAACTTGACAGCAAGCCTAGTGTGATCTCAAGCATCTCCAGTAATCAGTGATGTATAAAAGTCTCCACCCACAAGGTGAGAGAGTAACTCCTGGGGGAAAGAAGCCTGCTGGAGAAGTGGAGTGTGGATTAAGGGTACTTCTGAAAGCCAGGTCAGAGGACAGTACAGTAACCAACCACTGTAGGACCAATATTTGTTCAGAATCCTGCTGAATGCTCTCAGTCTGTGCTGTTTGCTACAAACACACAAAAAAATGGAGAGAAACATAGTGGAATTGAGGTAATTGAAAGTGTTAATACGTACCAAAAGTGTGCAGTGTTCCCAAATAACCCACACACCAGTGCTCTTCTGAATAGAGTTGCCCACTGGATTGGGACCAAAATAATTCCCCCAGGTTTGCTTTTTCTCATAAAGAGGCTGCAGTTTTTAAGACAAAGCCCATGAAAATCAAATCCTGCTCAGATTTTGGAAATTGATTAATGATTAAACATATTTAGATTGGTCCCTTGCAAAGTAGTAAAGATTTGCTGATGACACAGTTGCATTCTTAGGGGAAATGGATGTTAATTGCTGTCTAGACATTTTATTACTACAGTGGGGCACTGGCCATTGACCATCTCTCTTTCTTTTTTTACACAATAAACTGTAGGTCAGGCTAAATTGTTTGTTTGTTTCTGCAGAAGATAACAATATGGTTTCAGGGTGGTATGTAACTGAGAACTTTGAGAGATACCAATCTCATCTGTCTTGAGAGAAATTCAACAGGCAAGTGTGCATGTGACAAGGACTGTATCTATTTTATGAAGTATAACTTGTAAACTAAAAGTTCCTCTCCTGTAATTTTGAATAGATCCCACCAGCTATGCAATGTCATGCATGCGTTTGGTAAATGTTTTGTTTTGTTTTTTCCCCTTTGTCACTTTTATAACATAGTGTAGTAACAGTTTAACTAGTTTCAGTGGTGGGTTAGAAACTATGACTCTATATTCACAAAATGTTACAACACACAGTTAAGATTCAAGCGAGTGTCATATGTGCAGAGATGAAAGGCTAATCAGTATTAATTCTGTTTGTGTAGCAAGCAAGTGGTTAAAGATTAATTCTGATGAAATGTACAACCAGATGGCTCCCTGTTATCAGAATTCTTTTCAGAGGCACATGAATTAACTCATTGAGCCTGATTCTGATCTCACTTACCCCAGTTTTATATCACTGTAAATCCATTGACTTTTGTGGATTTAGTCCTGATTTACATTCGTGTAACCATGCCCACTGTGTCATAAAAAAGTAAGAATGGGAACACCAGATCAGACCAATGATGCATCTAGCACAGTATCCTGTCTTCTGACAGTGGCCAATATCAGATGTTTCAAAGAGAATGAACAGAACAGGAAAATTATCAAGTGATCCATCTCCTGTTGTCCAGTCCCAGCATCAGAGGCTTAGAGACACCCAGAGCATGGGGTTGTGTCCCTGACCATCTTGGCTAATAGTCATTGATGGACCTATCCTCCATGATTATCTAATGATTTTTTGAATCCAGTTATAGTTTTCACCTTCACAACATCCCTGCACAATGAGTTCCACAGGTTGACTGTGTGTTGTATGAAGAAGCACTTTTGTTTGTTTGTTTTAATCCTGCTGCCTATTAATTTCATTGGGTGACCCCTGGTTCTTATGTTTTATGGAAGGGTAAATAATACATCCCTATTCACTTTCGCCGTACCATTCATAATTTTACAGACCTCTATAATATCCTCCCTCTCCCGATGTCTTTTTCCAAGCTGAACAGTCCCAGTCTTTTTAATCTTTTCTTATATGGAAGCTGTTCCATACCCGTAATCATTTTTGTTGTCTTTCTCTATACCTTTTCCAGTTCTAACATATCTTTTTTGAGATGAGGTGATCAGAACTGCATGCAATATTCAAGGTGTGGGCATAGCATGGATTTATACAGTGGAATTATGATATTTTCTGTCTTTTTATCTATCTTTTTCCTAGTGGTTCCTAACATTCTGTTCACTTCTTTGACTGCTGCTGCACATTAAGCATATGCTTTCAGAATACTATCCATGGTGACTTCAAGATCCATTTCTTGAGAAGTAACTACTAATTTATAACATAATTTTGTACTGAGATTATCTTTTTCAATATGCATTATTTCACACTTATCAACATTGAATTTCATCTGCCATGTTGCTTCCCAGTCACTCTGTTCTGTGAGAGCCCTTTGTAGTCAGCTTGGGACTTATCTATTTTGAGTAATTTAGTATTGTCTGCAAACTTGCCATATCACTGCTTACCCCTTTGTCCAGATCACTTATGAATATGTTGAACAGCTCACGTGCCAGCACAGATCCTTGGGGGACACCACTATTTACCACTTTCCATTGTGAAAACTGACCATTTATTCCTATCCTTTGTTTCATATATTTTAACCAGTTACTAATCCATAAGAGGACCTTCCCTCTTAACATATGACTGCTTAGGTTACTTAAGAGCCTTTGGTGCGAGACCTTGTCAAAGGGTTTCTGAAAGTTCAAGTATGCTATATCAGCTGAATCACACTTGTCCACGCGCTTGTTGACCCCCTCAAGGAACTTTAAGAGATTGGTGAGGCAAGATTTTCTATTACAAAAGTTGTTTTAACTCTTGTCCCAAGATATTGAGTTCATATATGTATCTTATAATTCTGTTCCTCACTATAGTTTCAATCAATTTGCCTGGTACTGAAGTTAGGGTGCCAGCCTGTAATTGCCAGGATTGCTTTTGGAGTCTTTTTTTTTAAATCTGCATTACATTAGCTATCCTCCAGGCATCTGGTACAGAGACTGATTTCAGCGATAGGTTCCATATTACAGTTAGCAGTTCTGCAATCTCATATTTGAGTTCCTTCAGAACTCTTGAGTGAATATCACCTGGTCCTGGTGACTTATTACTGTTAATTGCTGTTTGTTCCAAAACCTCCTCTACTGAAACCCGGTTTGGAAAAGTTCCTCAGATTTGTCACCTAAAAAAATGTGGCTCAGGTTTTGGAATCTCTCTCAAATCTCTGCAGTAAAAACTGATGCAAAGAATTCATTTAATTTCTCTGTAATGTCCTTGTCTTACTTGAGTACTTCTTTAGCACCTTGATTGTCCAGTGGCCCCACTGATTAGTTGGCAGGCTTCCTGCTTCTGAAGTACTTAAAAAGATTTCTTTTAATTTTTGTGTCTTTTGTTAGTTGCTCTTCAAATTCTTTTTTGGCCTATCTTATTATACTTTTACACTTGACTTGCCAGAGTTTATGCTCCTTTCTATTTTCCTCAGTAGGATTTGACTTCCAATTTTTAAAGGATGCCTAACCATCTCTTTTTACTCTGTAGGTTAGCCATGGTGGCATTTTTTTGGTCCTTTTGTTGATTTTTTTTAATTTGGGGTATACTTTTAGCTTTAGCCTCCATTATGGTGTTTTTAAATAGTTTCCATGCAGGTTGCAGGCATTTCACTCTTGTGGCTCTTCCTTTTAATTTCTGCTTAACTAGCTGCCTCATTTTTGTGTAGTTTCCTTTTTTGAAGTTAATGGTTAGTTTCTTTGTTATTTTCCCCTCTAGAAGCATGTTAAATTTAATTACATTATGGTTGCTGTTACTGAGTGGTTCCTCTCTTAGACCAGATCCTGTGTTTAGGAATAAATCAAGAATTGCCTCTTCCTTTGTGGATTCCAGGACTAGCTGCTCCAAGAAGCAGTCATTAATATATTATCTCTGCACTGAAATTCCCCACTTTAATGGGTTTTCTGGTTAGTAGCCTCTCTAATCTCCCAGAGCATTTCACAATTACTGTCAACATCCTGGTCAAGTGGTCGGTAGCATATTCCTGCTGCCAAACTATTATTATTTAAGCATGGAATTTCTATTGTGATTTATTGATAGTTTGATTCATTTAAGATTTTTACTATATTTGACTCTGCCTCTATCCAATATAGTGCTACTGCCCTACCAGCAAGACATACTCTGTGATTCCTATATATTTTGTACCCTACTATTACTGTGTCCTATTGATTATCATTGTTCCACCAAGTTTCTGGGATGCCTATTTTATCAATATCCTCATTTAATTCCAGGCACTCACGCTTACCTAATATTTAGACTTCTAGCATTTGTATACAAGCACTCACTACAAGCCTTACCAATGGTGAGAAAAGCCGCTAACTAACCCTAATCAAAACAAAAGGGGTGACAGGAATTATTACAGTCAAGCTAGTTGTAGTTTACCAAGAGCAAGATGACTGAGGGAAACCTTATGGTGGCTTGGAAAGAGAACAATTACAGTGCACGCATTTGTTTTCTAGTTCTTCATAAATGTTCACACCTGTTGAGAACATAAGGATGACAACAGATGCTGTATCATCCACCTATTCCAAGTACCTTACTGTATGGTTTAAGCCTGTTAATCTTAAACCTAAAATTTTTAAAATACTGAAAACATAATAACACCTAGCTCTTATCTAGTGCTCTTCATCCTTAGGTCTCAAAGTGCTTTACAAAGGAGCTAAGTACCATTTTACAGATGGAGAAAATGGGCTACAGAGGGGTGAAGTGACTTGCTCAAGGTCACCAAGCAAGCCACTGGCAGAGCTAGGACTAAAACTCAGGTCTCCAGCATCCCATTACATTGCTCTGTTCACTAGACCTCACCTTCCCATGTTGGTAACTGCTAAGCAAAAATTAGAAGAAAAAACTTGAAAGTAAAAAAAGAGAATTGCTTGTTTCAGAGGAGAACCCATCTCCTTGTTAAAATTTGATGGCACATAGGAAAGTTTAAAGAAAAGTCCAGAGCTGACACTTCAATCTGCCATTCCTACCACAAGGGATGACAATGGCCTTATCACAGGTGCCCAAGCCTGTGAATTCAACACTGTGTTGCAGACACTTTGAGCAAGCACAGTCACACCACAAAAGCCATGCACCCCATCTCCCCTCCCCCACAGAAATCACCCTGGCCAGACACCCCCTCCATCACAGAGCCAGTTCCCAGCAACCTGAGATGCAGAGCAGAGACTGCAGGAAAACAGGCCACAGGAGACAGGCAGTGCATCAGGGGTGGGAGGAAGCATTGCTGGGACAGCCCTGTATCTCTCTGCCATGAACTCCATGAGGATTATAACAATGGGGAATACACATTAGAGCAGTTCCAGGCCTATGCTCACTTCCACAATGCTCCAAACCAGGCCCCCAAACCCCTGAACAGGAGATGTATAAATCCTCTCCTCTCAGTCCTGTGCTGGGGCTAGTACAGGGATAAATATAAGCCATTGTTTGGTCTTTAAAAATTGAATCATGGTTCGTTGACTTCACTGGGATGCAGGGCATGACTCAAAGATTTTAAGCTGTGGGATGTTGTGGCCTTGCCTTCCAAAGTGTGTGTGCGAGTATCTGAACATACACACTACAATATTTTATAGCAATGCCCCCTCGCCCTAAAACATAATGCAATAATTTCATGGCAGCATTTGGAATCCTTAATACAATATATTTCTGGTTTTTTTTTAATGGCGGCTAGCCTCAAAAACTTTGTCAATTAGAGTTGATCAAAATTCCTTGAATTTTCAAAATTGACAGAACTCTTTTCTGCCAAAAAATATTCAAAACATTCCCCCACCCCGAAAAGTCTCCATTTTGAGCAGCTATCATGTAATGTCATCTGCCTATGTTGTCTTGTTATATTAGTCTTTTCAAGGCCCAAACTTCAGTTAAATCTTGGTGAAAAGTTCTTGGGAGGCAGTTTATTCTAGTGGCGCCTGTAACTCAGATTTCTTGGGTTCTTTTCCCAGTTCTGCCATTGATTTGCTGTGTGAAGTGGGGCAAGTTGCTTACCTTCATATTATCCATCTTTAAAATGGGCATAACCACACTTGCCTACATCCTAGGGGTATTGTGAGGTTCAATGGTTGTAAAGCACTTTTGAGATGGGTGTATGTAAGATACCACAAAAGTCTGAAGTGATGGTAGCATTATTATCAAATCTGTGTAAGACATAATGAAGTTAGCAAAACAAAAAAAGGTGAAAATAAAATCAAGTCCTTCCTTCCAAAAACCTGCAACATCCTTGCAGAGACAACACACTGTAATAGAGAGATCTGCAGGATATAACAGGGCCTTGTCTGTGTTAGAAAACTGTAAATCGATCTAGTTAAATTGCTGCAGACCTCTAATTTAGACACACCTAAACCAGTTTAACCTTTGCTTAAATTGGTTTAGCTTAATTCAGTATTTTACCAATACAAGCTAAGATGGTTTAGCCTTTAAATCAGTTTAAGTATGTTTACATTAGAGGTTTGCATTGGTTTAATTAGATTGATTAAATTATATTTAGTTAAACCAGTGCAAGATTTCTTGTATAGTCAAGGCCTAAATTCCTTCTACGGGATTAGACAGGGAAAGGCTAAATTTTGTTGTAGATTCTTTATTCTGTGGATAAAAGTTTGGAGGTCAATTCTTTTCTGTTCTGAAAGATCAATGGCTTTCAGACCTATCTGTTCCAATAACCCAAACTAGCATGCCAGGGCTGCTGGTGCTAACTTGTCACCTCCTCAAACATTAAACAGGATATCTATCTATTTCATTAAAGAAGCCCTGTCAGGCAAGGTATAAACTTGTTTTGACTGGAAATTCCCAATCATTTGAGGTTGGGGAGCGTGGTGGAAGAGACTGATATTCCTTGGATTATCTGTAAAGTGAGGTTTCCTCTTTGGCTGAGCAGAAGGCAAAGAGGAAGTCACAATTTCAGACAGCTTGCACAGATGGTGACCATCCTCAGTCAACATTCTCGTAAAAATGGCTATGTACTTTTTTCCCCTCAGTGTATACAGAGAGAAATATAAAAACACCTCAGTATGAAAGTGCTTAAGGAGGCAATTTGTGTGATGGGGAGAGAGAAAGTCACATGTTCCATTTGCTTTTTTGCTTGATCAAATTTTAGTTCCTCCCAGGTCTCATTGGATTTAGCTTTTCTGTCATTTGTGTTCTGAGTGATCAGCAGCTAAAATTCTACCTGCAAATACTGGACCAGATTTTCTGGTCCATCTGAGTTGTGGGCAGCACCGGGACTGTGAGGCATGAGGTTATATGCCACCTTTGTGACCTCTGGGTCCTGGGGCTGACAAGGGACCAGTCTAGTCCCTGGTATGAGCTAAAGCAGCCTGAAAGTTTTCTCGTTGCTTTGTGTGGCCAAAGCAAGGGCCAGAATCTGACCTACTATTTCAACACACTGTCTGGTACATGCACACAGGCTGTACAGCTCATACACACACTGTACAGACATAAACACTCTTATTTATTATTTGTTCAGCTACAGTGTTACACTCAGTGTTGTACAAGGCACACGCAGAGACAGCTGCTGTGCCATGGAACTTAACAGCCTTAAAAAAAATAATAAAGATCTGATGCACTCAGAGACTGAGGGCTGGGAGTTAGTTCAAGAAGTTTCTTTGTGGTAGAATGGGTAGTAGGCTGATTGGATTAGCATTCGTGGGTCTTGCAGAAGAAGTGACACTTTAGGGAAAGAGTTTAGTGAGGTGAGGATAGAGACTTGCCGCACTGAGACTGGGCGTATGTTCCATGCATAGCAGCAGCATGAAACAGACATCCAGTCAGGAGTGGGAGGAGACCACACCAGGGGATGATGTGCTGAGAATGGTGTATTTGGTAGAAGGGATGGGGATGGGACATAAGAAATAGGATCCAAGCTGCAAATGCCATGAAGGTAAGGGAGGTTTCAATTTGCTAAGGTAGGCAGGGAGAGTGATATGGTCAGATTAATGGTCAAGGAAGAGCATTTTAGCCGCTGACTTTTGCACAGCCAAAAAGATTTCTGATAGAGAGGGTTCCTTAATCTAAAAGACAAAGGCATCACAATATCTAACAGATGGAAACTAAAAACAAATCAGACTAGAAATAAGGTGCAAATTTTTAACAGTGGAACAATTTATCTAGGGACATGGTGGATTTTCCATCACTTGGAGTTTTTAAATCAGGGGTGGGTATCTTTCTAAAAGAAACACTTTAACTCAGTCAGAAATTATGGGTTTGATGCAGGAATTACTGGGTGAAATGCAGAGGGTCAGAAAAAAGGATCATAATGGTCCCTTCTGGCCTTAAAAATCTATCAATCTACATAAAAGACTGGAGGGGATCAATAGGTATATAAGTGGGGACATAGAGTATGAGATTACAGTAGTCACACAAATCAGATATCAGGCACAGTTTCCATGTATGGAACACTAGAGACAAAGTCTCGCTTAACCAAGGGTAGTACAACAGCATGGTGTGTGTTAGAGCCACAACTGAAAGTCCTAACAGTGGTGCACAGTTTGAAATGAGCTTAGAAGCACTTATTCTTAAAGCTGCTATGAAAAGTCTCCATCATACCATTTTTAAAAGGATAATTTATTTACCAGATACTAATGCTGTAGAGACTCCCACATCCTTTCTGCAAACTGTTTTGAAATAAGTTTACGAAAATCACTTTTCTTTTCACACTACCTCCTTAATAGATTGGTTTTTGTGCCAAATACAAACGTAGCTGCATTACAAGCCATTGTTCACCAAGGCTTGCTCCTACACAAAGGAGGCAAGCTTATTTTTAAACACATCTTGTGATAGTCTATCAGAAGAACAGGAAAATCAGCAGTTCACCCTCACTCTCATACCAGCACAAAACAAAACAGGAAGTCCTCATACACACTGAAACAGCAACACTACTAGGATTCGATTTTTACTAAGGCCTTGTCAGTGTTTCAAAAGACATTTCCTCAAACCCTATATAATCTTGTATAGTCTATCATAGATTCTCGATGGATATAGTATTTAATCCTTTTTCTTTTTTTTGCAATTTCTTCTCTCCAAAGTATGGAAGTTACCAGCTACCAAAAGATAATTTGAAGCAAGATACCCAGTGACTGAATCAAATTAGAGGACAAGAGAAGGGAACTACCTTTATTTTTGAGGAAGAGAAGTCCATGCACTTGAGTTGCTTCCTAAAAGGAAGGGCTTTATTAGAGGGTGTATGGTACACATTTGCAATGTTGTGTCAGAAGCCGACAAGAAAACTGTCGTGAGCTGCGTGGTGTTTTGTTGCCACAGTAATTTGTTCACACATACCCTACTTTTCTTTACCTCTCACAAAATAGACTTTCAACTGAAAGATTGTCTTCGACAGGAAGCCAGTTCTTGTGTAACCTATTCCTGTCCAGTTTGCAAAGAAAATGATCACAAGATGGCACAAGCCTGCCCCACTACCTTGCAGGTTTTTCTATCAAGTACTTTCAGGAAGTATGAGAGTTTTTAATCATTAAGAAATGGCTATTCCCTGGTACCTGTCACCTAGAGAAAGGCTAGTTTCTAGGATTTTGTGGGGAGCCCACTGATGTGCTACAGAAGGTTTTTGGCGGTTCCAAGGGGCCTTTTGTTAAAATGCAGCCACCCAACTGAAGGGAGGTTGGAGTGTTTTCACTGCTTCTTATGGAATGCACCCCCATTCTGGACAGTGTCATTACTGCCAAAGATGATTTCCCTGGGGCCCATAAAATACTTTCAAAGGACAATTTTATCACCATTGGTATGGACCAAATGGTGGATATTTTAAAAAACATCTTTGACAAGAACAGGGCCGGCTCCAGAGCCCAGCGGGGCAAGCACCCGCCTGGGGCGGCCCTTTCCCGGGGGGGCGGCAGGCTGGGCCGGCGGACCTCCCGCAGGCATGACTGCGGACGGTTCGCTGGTCCCGCGGCTCGGCTGGACCTCCCGCAGGCATGCCTGCGGCAGCTCAACCGGAGCCGCCGGACCTGCGAACCGTCCGCAGCTGCGGGAGGTCCAGCCGAGCCGCGCAACCAGCGGACCCTCCGCAGTCATGCCCGCGGGAGGTCCGCTGCTCCTGCGGCTCAGGGGCGCCTCCCGGGCATGACTGCTTGGGGCGGCCAAATTTGTAGAGCCGCCCCTGGACAAGAACAACCTCCAGCACACTAAAAGGTCTTCACCACAAGCCCCTAGTTTCCTCTTCAAACAATATATAGTGAACACTGCTATGCAGTTCTATACTAAATATATTTTTACTGGGGAAAAGTATAAATATTTCCAACAAAATGCAGCTTAATAGATGTTTGCTTTGTTGTGCTGCCTTCATCTCTGTTTATTATAGCAAAAAGATATTGGGAGAGAGAGAGATCGGGGGGAATAAATACATGCCCAAATCCCTTATTTTTTACCAGACCATATGGGGTTTGTCACAGGCTAAAGAGGATCAATTTGGGGTGAGACCCTTGTTACTGTATTGGCAGTACAGCACTGGGGAGCCACTAATGAGTGCTGTGAGATAGAGGGTTTTGGCTGCTGGAGCCATTTCTGATCTGACCCATCTCCTCTTGCCAGGAACAACTGTCCTTTGGCATTCTGCTCTGACCATAAGACTGTTACAAGGAAGAGGGAGAAAAATTGTTTTTCTTAACCTCTGAGGACAGGACAAGAAGCAATGGGCTTCAATTGCAGCAAGAGTGATTTAAGTTGGACACTAGGAAAAACTTCCTGTCAGGGTAGATAGGCACCTAAATAAATTGTCTAGGGAGGTTGTGGAATCTCTGTCATTAGAGATTTTTAAGAGCAGGTTAGACAAACACCTGTCAGGTATGGTCTAGATAATAGTTAGTCCTGCCTTGAGTGCAGGGGACTGGACTTAGCAGACTTCTTGAGGTCCCTTCCAGTCCAATGATTCTACTCCTCTTCTGGTTCCCAACCTCTTTTTCTGGGCAGGAACTAGAAAAAGGAAGGTAAAACAGTCAGGATTTTAGACCAGAGGCAAGTAAGAAATAGATAAGACAATAGATGAGAGCCAGGAGGAAGGCTGATGGCTGAGAGGAGCTGGGAAGGAAGCATGAAACTTTTGGCCCCATTCCAAGAGGGAAGAGCTCATATTTCTCCCCATCAGGAGCTTCTGTTCTCCCTGTCTCATAACACAAGAACAACAAGACATTCAATGAAATTGAAAGGTGGCAAATTCCAAACCAATTAAAGGAAATACTTTTTTTTCAAACAACGTGTAATCAGACTGTGGAACTCACTTCCACAGGAAGTCATCGAGTCGAAGAATTTAGCAAGTTCCAAAAGAGAATGAACATTTGGGTATGGATAACAGGAACATCCACAGTTATAATTGTTGTTAACAAAAGTTCTAGAAGGAATGTGAAGCCTTATGACTGAGAGTTTAAGCCAATCTTTAACTATTAAAGACTAAGATGAGACCTACTATAGAGGGCATATTATCCCACATCTACCTACTGTGGGGTTCTTATACCTTCCTTCCAGTGTTGTTGGCCACTGTCAAAGATGGGATAGTGGACTAAATGGCCCTCTGGTCTGATCCAGTATGCCAATTCCTGTATTCCAATACTTCATGAGATAGAAGGCTGAGGGAAGGAAAAGGAAGAGTTTTATTTTGTTCAGGTGAGAGAGTGAGAGACACAGCCTATGAGAGGTATTATTTAGGATGTTTCAACTTACTATGCATAATGGGATGAATTTCAGAAAGGGGAAATATAGGCTGTATAATATTTGGAAATTTTCTGATAGTTTATTTCACTGTGGAATAGTCTCCAAGACAAGTGGCTGAAGCCAAAACTAGATTGTCCAAAGTCTTCAAGAATATACTGCAGGGAACAATCCTGCAAAGGAAAGAGAAGAAAAAGATCAGAAGTCCCAATAGATCTGTTCCATCACTAACTTCTCTGATTCCTTAACTTTCTTTTATCCTGGGCAGACAATATGCAGAAAGCATATAATGGTCCTAGAAGCTGATCATTCCTTGTATGCAGTGTGTTGATCTTGCAGCAGTACAAAGCATGACATAAAGAACACAGTTCCAAACATTTTACTGTCAAAGAACTAAGGTGTGTCACTTGCAAGATGCACCTGTTTCATTCCTTGTCCATGGACATGTTTTTTGTTTCTGCATTGGTTTTAGCACATTACCAAAAAATCACTAGTGGACACCACATGACTTTGTGGAAATATAATGTTTGTAATGTTGCACAAGAATCTTTCGTGCATTGATCCCAAAAGTCATCTGTGAATCTAATTTTTCTTTTTTAAAGATATGGGGCCAAATTCTGTCCATTGTATTTATTCTGGTGAGCATCTATACTCAATGGACTATTATCAAGAGAAGGTTCACAAATAGCTGCAAGGTGACATGACAATGGTGGCAAAAAGCAGGTACCATAATGACAAGTGATGAGCAAAAAGCATCTTCAGACGAACATAGGTCCCTTTTTCAGAATCAGCATTACTCCCTCACAAGAATGTTGTCTTGGGTTCTGAAGGGAGTTCAACTACTTGACCTGACAGCATCTGGTAAATGATGCACAGATAGCACAAACATACCCAGATAAATGCAAACATTGTAAGTGACTATCTGAACTTTCCCCAACTGGTTTCACCAGTTTCTAAGTGCTGACGCATGATAAAGTATCTTTTTAGTTTTTATTTCATTGGGTAACTCCCACTTCCTGAATTATAGCTGTTTCAAGCCCTCATCCCACATAAGGGCTTGCTAGTCTGCAACATAACATTTACTTTATTGTTAAAAGCAAATAACTCACAATGCCTTATTTATTGCTAACTGAAATTTGAGCCGGGATTTAGGTAAGACAGCAGCCTTCTGTTCCGCTCACTAACAGTTAATGGTCTTGCTGTGAACATTTGTAAATAGACTGGGCTTTTTTAAGCCTTGTCACTGGAGGATCACAATCTTTATTTGATTAATATATGTTCCCTTCTAGGCCTTGGGAATAATACCAGGGGTTACATTGACAACTTGTCAAAGGTTTTAAGGCTCGGGTAGTAACTCATACTCTTTGCAGTTCTACAACTTCCAACTCTGGTGCCTGCCTCAGAAATCACAACAGCATTTAGTACCTCGTGAGGGTAGGGGAATTAAAGAGAGGGCCAGAAATGAGGACTTCATGGAATCCATGGACCGAGAGATGAAGGTGATGGGTCCAATGAGCAGTTCTTGATTGGGGCAGGAATCCACTGCTGCTAGCCCATGTGGACACCTTTAATTGTAGAAAAGGCTACATCTGTCTCTTGCTTTCTCACATGCATGTGCACATAAGCAGGGGTTGAATCAGAGAAAAAGAGGGAGTGTTTCTGCCCATAAGCCAAGACCTACCTACTTGAGATGTCAAAATGAGATATTGGATTGTACAGTCTAATGGTTCCTCTGTGTTCTTTTATGATCAGTGTTCAGTGACATCAGCTGATTATTTTTCATTTCTTGCATGCTTATGTAACACAATGTCCTGGATTGTTCAGCAGCAGTGCAGATTGGACCCTGGATCTAAAAGAGCAAGCCTCTACTGCCTGAATGTAAAGGCTTGTTCCCTCAAAGACTATACAGACTCATAAACCGCTCCATGGTCGCCACTAGATGGAGACAGAGAGACACAATGAATAATCATGCATTATACTTGGATCCCTAGTGAACTAGTTTACATTTAAATTGTCATTATTAGGCTTCGGGGTTAACATCACATTGAGGTGAATAGTCATTATTTCAGCATTATTATTTCAGGCTGTCTGCACACTCAGGCAGGCATCAGTTCATAATTTGGAGGTTATTTTTACAACTATAAGGGCTAAGGGCCTTGTTTCTTTTAATGAAAGTTCAGAGGTTGGAGTGCAAAGATGACATTTAAAAAATACTGGTTCACCTAGCCACCACAAAATATCCCAATTTGACACCATAATTAGGAAACTCATTGCCAAATGATTTAATTTATTTCATTTTTATTTTCTTGCATTACTAATAATAAAATAAATAATAATAATTGGAGATATACCAATCTCCTAGAACTGGAAGGGACATTGAGTCCAGCCCCCTGCCTTCACTAGCAGGACCAATTTTTGCCCCAGATCCCTAGGTGGCCCCCTCAAGGATTGAACTCATAACCCTGGGTTTAGCAGGCCAATGCTCAGACCACTGAGCTATCCCTCCTCCCCTTTACTAAGGTATTACCACTTCTTAGGAAATTATCCTCAGTAAGCACCAGATTCAGATATTGGGAGATTTGAGGTTTTGACCAGGCAAATAAAAGAATCTTTGTGTAAATCACAAAAAAAGCTTTAATGATTTTTTCCCCATAAAGTATGTCTGAGAAGCATGTAATCTGTCCCTCTGTCCTACACCTCTCTGTCTGAGAAGGAAAGGAAGAAGAATTAGAGGACTGGAAAAGAATCAACATGCTGGAAATTTCCTTAATATCTGTTTCAGAACACCCTACAGCTAGTGAAATTCAGCGCATTTGGTTAGTCTCATGCTGGAGGGAGAAAGGTCACTAAGGACCCATTTGCAAATGCTGTGACTATTCGGAGTCAAAGTCATGTTTACACTTGTAAACATGTTTTAGAAGCATTTCCAGGCTTGTTTGTCTTTGTGGGAAGCATAAAATGTTGTGTTAGCTTTCGTTTGCTCGTATTTAACATTGCTATTTATTGGTTTACTGGCCATGGCTGTTACACAGAACTAATAAAGTTGAAACCTTGAGCATCAAAGGAGTGCGTGTGTGTGTGTGTGTGTACAGTATGTCTACAGACATTTGGGTGAGGAAGTCTAAAAGCAAAGGGTCAGATTCTGATCTCATTTATAATCTCCTTTATAGCAGTGTAAATCAAGAGTAACTCCACTGAAACTGATGGACTTATATTGGCTGTGTTAGTAATATCGGTTCCAGTGTTCTGAAACTCAAACCACATCATTTTAGGGTGTCAGTCTCTTTTTTGCCTGTGTAATTCCCTGAGTTGCTTGTAGCTCAACAGCTTGTTCATTATCAGTTAGGATATTTGTGTATCTACTTTTTTTAAAATGGGAATGTGCATAATTTGGAGGCAGAACTAATGTGCACAGAGCTTTTGTATTTTTGATTATCAGAGGCATAAAGGGGTATAGCTGGGCAGGCCAGCACACGCAGAGCAGTGGGATTGCATGACAGTTTGAAAAGGGGAGGAAAAAAAACAGATATTCATTCAGACATCTACACTTCAGGCAAGAGAATGTTCCATGCTACCTGCTGTGGCTAGGCCAGCTTTCGCTCACCTCACCTCAATGGCTGCTTGTGGGGAGGGGAATGCTGTTGTTGTGTGATTCAGTCGTTCTACTCTGTTATCATCTGAGGGACTCCTGGGAATCTTTTCTTTAAAAGAATATGGGTAATTATTGAAAATAATTTGTCCATACAAAAACAGCACCTGTACACAGAGTTTTAAAGTGGCAGTGTTCCACGTGCACAGTTAGCTATCACAAACAGACTAGGACTGGAGCTAGGATTTGGCCTGGTACGTAGCCAGCAAAAGCCATTTGTTTCTTTGGGGCAGCCTTTCCCAACCCCTGCTCTGCTGTTTGCCTATCCCATACACATAGAAATGTTATGTATTGATTGCTTGGCATGACAATTAAACATCGTTCAATTTTAGTGGAAAATCCACTGGAAAAATATCAATTGGTTTCTACATCATCCAGTTGCCAACTAGATTTTTGAACAGAACAAATACATCTAATGTTCTGCTGGTTCCCACGGTTATTTTGGTCTTCCAATTCAAGCCCACAGAACCCAACAGAGACTAGTTAAAGGTGTCTAATGGAACCTACTGGAATTTCCACTTGAGGGACCAAAAATAATGTTCAGTGATTTTGGTAGCTACATTTTTTAGCTCTCTGATTAAAATTAATTTTATGTTTCACATTTTTCTCCATAGATCCCAGTGCTTGTATAGATGGAGACACTGAGACACAGAGAGATTAAGAGCTTGGCTTTCAAATGTACTGGGAGCTCACTGAAGGCAGTGGAAACGTTTCTTAAGCCATACTGCACCATCCAAACCCTTCCATAAATTGGAACTAAGATGATCATGGCTACCAGTCCTTTTGTACCATTTGCTGCTGTCATAAGTGCCCCTGGCTGCTCTTAGCCAGGGGCGCAAAAGCCAAAATTGGGAATGACTCCCTGAGTCAATCCCTCCTTTTGCTACCGTAGCATTGTCCCCCCACTTGTGTGATGAAGTAATAAAGAATGCAGGAATAAAAAGACATGGTGACTTGTTAGTGAGAAATGAGTGAGGCAGCCTCCAGCTGCTATGATAGTCCAGACAGGACATTAAGCAGTGTGTAGGAGAGAAGCCCAGCATCCCTCTGCTAGTCCAGGGGCAACTGAATCTGTTTTTTACACATGAAGGGTGGGGGCTGATGGAGCTCAGCCCCCTGTTGCTATGATGACGATGGTTACCAGCCATACTGCACCATCCACCATCCACCAGAAAAAATTAGGGCCAGGCGCCCTTGATCGCCTAGTGTAGACCAGGCTTTACACTCAAGACCTAAAGACCCAATCCAAAGGCCACTGAAGTCAATGGGAGTCTTGCTTGAAGTCACACAACTAGTCAGAAGTCGAGTGGGAAAAGAACCCCAAACTTGTTCTATCCACTGCACTATGTTTCCTCCCCAATAACCAGATTAGAACAGTGTTCATGAAATACATGGATGTGTCCATGTGCATTAAAAAATCTTTTGACTCCTGTTGACAATCCAAGATTTATCACACACTTTCAGTGACTCATTTTCAATTTCCAATCTCTCTCTCCCCACCCTTTCCCCTTCCTCACGCCCTCCACTCTCAAAATAGGCACAATGGCTAGACTACATTAAGGATTAATGCCTTGAGAATTTCTGCCTTAAGAAGAATGACTTTTTTGAGTTAAATGAGCAGGAAAGACATTTTCTTAGAATATCTTTCTAAGATACAACAAATTAAGGATCCGGATCTGAACTTCCTCAAAGTTAAGAGGTGTTCAGGTCTAGGGTTTTAGCTCCGATTCATCGCTACTCTTTTTAAAAATTCTGGCCAATCATTTCTCTCAATGATACTTGTATGTTGAGTGGCTCCCATTTAATATTAGTGTCACACATACATACTAAAGGTAAAAAATAGGAAAAGTTTTGAAAAGTGTGTGTGTGTGTGTGTGTGTGTGTGTGTTACTTTTTCTTTACTAAAATTCCTATATCTGTTGGGCCTTACTTACAGTATATTTCAGGTCAGAGTGAAATATTATTGCAGATTTAACTTGCAACAATTCATAACTGAATGCTAAAGATGACTCTCCCATTCAAAGTGAACTAGAAATTGTTCCTCTCAATATAAAAAGTATTTGTTTTAGAAATGCATACCCCAGTTTTCAATCATTAGCACCTTAATAGGACCTCCTAGTCCTACACTAGAACATTTAGCTCAAAATAACCACCTAAATGCTCATTTTACCTACCACCAGGTCACTTGGAGCATCCAAATGTTTGGGAGTCCTATTTAGGTACCCGTATTTGAAAATGTAGCCTTGTCTTGTGCTTTCAAAAGGCCAAATTCTACCTCTTCACTGCAAAATCAGTGGAAAATTGTGCATACACATCTGAGGTTGGAATCTGCCCCTTAAAATCTTCTAGCAGTGCATCCAAGAAGTTCTGGCTTCTAAGATTTTCAATTATTAGAAATTGGGTATTTCCATAAATGGCATTCTCACTTTCTAAATCTTTTTATTTCTTTATCTGATCTCTCTCTTTGTGTAATGTCTGACTAACAATAGTTGCAAATTGTCTCAGAAGAGCTACAGAGAAAAAATGGCTTAAATCCGTTACAAACACAGTGGTTCGATAGCAGATGGATACCTTTTATTTTCCACTGTTTTAAGATGTCCTTCAGTTCACAAGTGTACACACGTGCACTCACACACACACACTGATTAAAAAATCCTGTTGTTTTTGTTTTTAGAAACAGGGATCCTACAACTTTAAAGTGTGGCAAAGCAAATCTTCTGCTGGACTGATCAAGGAATTAGGCTATTGTCCTGCCTTTATATTTTCCACAATGCATCTGAGTATCACTGTCCTTAATTGTTCTTTCATCTTACCCATTGACTTGAAATCAGCATTGCTCTCCAGGAGTAGCATTAACTTGAGAACTGGGAAAGAAAAGCAAAGAGGCTTAGCATACCTCGGCACTGCAGATTAAGAGCCTGTTCAAAGATGTCACCCCAGATGTGGCAGACAACATTCCTACTTTCCCCGGCAACAGCTGTGGAGTCACATCAGTGCTACTGCCTTATGTTGCGGAACATTATGAGAAAGAATAAAAGCTGCTTTTTTTAATGGCTCGGGTTTGTATTGGAGGCATAATTTTCTGTTTACATTACAAAAGGGCAAGCCTTGTGTGTTTTCACTACTGACAGATAAGATAAAGATGAGCTGATGCCCCATAATCAGTGCTTCCTTTTTTGGGATATTTGATACTGCTCAGTATATCGGTTTAGTTCATCTTTCTCCGTAGTGACCAGCAGTATCTCTCTAAACTGTGATCACAAGTATTTGCTTGTAATTCCTTTACTCCAATGCCTAGAGTAGGTATCATAATTCTTATATTCTGCTTCTTATTAAAAAAAATGCTGGTGAAATGTTGGATTGATGGCTCTAAAGTCTTCTGTTTATCCACAGAGACACAGTACAGTCAGCAGTTTTTCAGACTTCCATACACTGCCCCACTAAAAGTGCAGAAGACAGAGTGCATCAGTAGTGAGAGAACAGTTTGGTCTCCATGCTCACAGAGAAGGTCAGGCTGAGATTGCCCACAGAGATGCAGCGAGTGCTAAGTGTGGGGTTGGGATTTTTGCTCATGTGGCTATCTGCATCTACTAAGAACTGGACTGAGCCCACCTAACTCATTTCACACAAAAACCATGAGATGGTAACAACTTTTGGTCACTACTGACCTGGACTGGATTCAGACTGGTGACCTGGAAGTGAAAAACTGTGTATTCCATCACCCGTCCCCTGAGCCATCCATCATCTCTGTATTCTAGGATGTTTGCAATTTTGAAGAATATACATTTCTAGTAAAAAAAAAATAGATTAAAATCAAAATATCCATACTTTTTGTAGCTGTAAACATGCCAACTATAGTACCCGGCAGTGTGTCAGGTTCTCAGGACATTCAATTTGTAATATGATACAAAATTTTCCACTTCTGTGTGACTGGTTCAAAAGCTCTCTCATCTGCCATTCAAACCACAATATTGTGTTTTAACCTCTGTCCTGGCCCTGATGTACCGAATCAAGCTTAAGATTCTTGTCCTCATCTTGTAGAGCCTGCAAAATGTCACATCAGCCTACCTCTCATGTCCCATTTTGTCCCCTTTGCTTTGCCAAGGACAGACCAGCACCACCACTTCTTTTGTTTCCTTCTCCCACACTTTTCTTCATGCTCCCTCTATCTCAGAGTAGCAGATTCCCATTCTCTCTTCATTTAAATCCCTCTTGAAAACACTCTTCTCACACTAGTCCTTAAAACTCTAACCCCCATCAATACAAAATACTCTCCCTGATATACCTAAAAGTTTCTAAGTTGCTATCCTCTGGACATCCAGTGCATCATTAGCTGATCCACGTCTGCCTTTCAGATTGTGAGCTCCTCAAGCACCAGGGCTTATTTTGAATCATATGCACCCCAAAAAACCTTGTCAGTGCATGCCTAATAAAAATATATCTGGTTTAATGCTGATCAAGCTTGGTTTTCTGTTTGGTGGCCAATGTGAAACTAACTGGTGGATTTGGCCCAGTTCCTCAGGGACAAGTGTCCACAACACAAAGGCCACTGTCACATTTGCTACCCACTTGTGGGCAGAAGGGACAGAAAAGATGCTTAGGATTGAAGGGCTCTAAAGAATGAACCACTCCTCACTAATGTCCAGGTCCGTATTGTAGCTCTGCATTACTGTTACCCAAGCTACATGTGTTCCGTGGAGAGGTAGAGGACTACAACCTATGTTGCTTTCAGTCTAGCATGGTTATTAATTGATTGATATATGTATATATTACGCACCTATCTTAAGATTCGCCTTGACAGAGAGAGATAAAATGGGAGGTCTGTGTTCCCCAGAATTGATTTGTACTGTACCTAATGAACAAAATACAATTATGCTTACGGAATGTATCCTCTATAGGTAGATCAATCTTAACTAATAATCTGTCTTTTAAATGGCATAAAGTCTTAACTATTTATTTAAGAGGCAAGATATAATCTAAAAATAATTTGATATACAAGTAATAGTTTAGGACAGTCATTCTCAAGCTATTGAGAATGCAGAGTGCACTTGCTGCAGAGAACTGTTCCTACAGGGCTGGCGCCTCTTCCTGCACCTTCTGCAACCATCCAGGCTTTTCATTACAAAGAAGAGGCTGGATCCCCACCTATCTACCTTCACTATGGGCATGCATGGGAGAAGGAGCGGAAGCATGGGAGAAGGGCAAGGGAAAAGATTGGAATAGATGGGATGGGGAAAATGTCATGAAGAGTTAAGACAGTCACTGTGATCAACACATTCAAAAAGGACAGAACACTTGTGTTGTTAGGCAGTTAAATACAAATCTGTTCCTGGCAATACTCTTCTGTGTTAACAACAGCAATTGCTGCCACAGGTATGTTGTGAGGGGCTAGGGAGTAGGCAGTGTGATCAAGTATAGGAGCTTGGGGAATCCACAACATTATCAACCTTTTAATTTTTTTTTAAGTTTGAGAAGCCCTGGTTTAGGAGCAATGTGAGTTAGCAAATTGGTTTTGACCCAGATGACTTAATCTATAAATTATAGAATGATCCAAATTCTCTCTCTCGCTCTCCAATATTTCTAAGGTGCCTGTTATCACCCTAGTCTCTGAACATGAATGTGAATGTGCATACTCAAAAAAAAAACACAGAAAACCCCATAGTAACATCAAACTTCATCTAAGCCCACTGAAAATTTTCCTCAACAGCATTGCCAGCAGAGCAGCTACACAAACAGAATGTACAGGACAGCCATGATGACTGTTGTGGGAATATGAGCAGAAAGTTGTCTGACTAGGGGTACGCACATCCTTGCCTACAAAACCATGCTTATTTTTCTTGTATGTACAAAAGTACCCAATTCAGACAATTTAAGTATGCATGTGCATTGAAGAATGCATAATCCATTTGCATGTACCTACATACAAAGTAGGCAATTGCTTGGGAAAATAGCTAACTTGCTGCATGTGCCTGCATAAGCAGTATTTGTCCAGGCAAATTGGGTGCATAATTGTTCATTTAAACTATCTGGAAATATACTCCAAAATCATCAGCAAGCAGCCTCTTTTTACACTTGAATGAGCTGCATCCCGGATATGAGAAAGCTGCTCTGGTAGAGTGTAAAAATGATGTGAAGGGAGATTGAAGTGCCTCTATTATTTGCACTCAGTGACCTCATGATCCCGATGGAATAATTTTTAAGTGAGTACTTTTAATTTAAAAATATGGGGGGTTATGTAACTATTAGGTATTATAAACTCTGTTTAAAATAATGTTAAGGACCAAATTCTGCCTTTATATGCACACAACCCCATTGAAGTCCATGGGTGTTACAAGAAGGTAAGTAGGGATGTCACTTAGTGGTAAGGATTTGATTTAAACCAAAAGAGAGGAAATCAGCAGTATTGAATCAGCAGCATTACTGAGACAGTTCATCCTGTTATGCCTAACTGTTGCTGGGGTCTCAGACTTCCATACCGTATGAGCTGTAATACCTAGACACAAAAGGATTAGTTAAGTACAGAATGTTAGCTTGGAATTCTTTTTGCTTTGTCAGTTCATACCAGATCTTTAAGATTACTTTAAGACAGCTATTTTAAAATAGATTGACCTACAAATATCTAACATGCATTTTATGGACATATAATTAGACATATTCCAGCCACACAACGAGTCAAATTTTCAAAAGGGTGGCATCATTTTGTGTCAGCAAAATATTCATTCACCATGCTTTTGAACCCAAAGTTCAGTTGTGAGTAGAAATCTGACACCGGTTACACCCTTATGTGATTGGCATCCACAACTCAGGTTAGTTAGTGGGTAACTCTTCTCAGATTTCTGCATGTAATTGTTTTACAGACACCAAAATGCAGATATAAAATGTGGTCGCAACTTGTACCCTCCAAAAATAAGTCCAGGTCTCAGCCAGGTGAAATTGTAACCTCGTACATCTGTCTGAGACTAAAGGAAATCTGCAGAAAATGTGGGGGAAGTTGCATCAAAGTTCTCCAGAAAAGCAGAAGAAAATCAAAAGAATTCCTGACAAATAACATTACCTTATTTGCCTGTAAAAATGATAAAATAAAAGGCACTGTCACACATATATGCAGATGTTGCCAACCAGTTCCCATCAGAAGGAACTCTTTTGCTCATGGAGTGGACACAGAACCACAACTGGGAAAAATAAACAAGCCAGTGAAGAAGGCAATAACTATGGGAAACACAGAACGCAAAAGCAGAACCATGCTGAAAAATCAGGAATCCACTGCACAATAAATTAAGACGTCCCTCCCAGCCATAAAAGCATCCATAGGTTCACTATGGAAGAGGAGGGAGGGGATGGGAAAAAAACAATTCCCGCTGCCTCTTATCTTACAGAGACTCCTATTATGTGTGCCTTACTGAATGCAGTGCCTTGAACATCACTGATAAGAACACTGTGGCTTGGCTTGACCAGAGCACCTCTTCACCCACCCGGGTATAGTCAAAGGCCACAACTGGGCACAAACAAGCAGAAAAACTGCAAGAACAAAAGCACAATTTGATGGGAAAAAAACTATGTGGTAATATTATTAGTGTATGGGATTTCCAATTCATATGTTAGTGATTTCTCCCCCATAAGACAAAGAATGAAAAATCAAGTAATCCCAGGTAGACCTGCAACATCTTCAGTTTCTGGCATAGGGAGTTCTTCTCCAAACAACTTGCCTTGGGAAAACAATCTCTTACATGTAGAAGAGCTGAAGGTTTTAATCTATATAAGATCTATATAAAGCTTGCACATGCTTCCTGGCCCATCACTGACCTTGGCCACAGCAGTGTCTGCAACTTCCATGGTAACACCTATCTCTGCAGCAGGAGGCACTGCAGCGATGTGTTTTTAGTGGCTAGTAGGGGTCAATCAGCAAGTCCACTTTGTTATTTTGTTTACCTTGCACTAAAGGTATGTTTCAGGTCTGGGGTGGAGAGGAAGAAGAGAATAAACTGGGACAGTAGACGACTACACAGAAGGAATTAGGGTGAGGGAGAGAAAGCGTGGCAGAGGAGAAAATTATCCTGTGTTATAAAAAAAGTGACCTTGTGGTGTACCATGATGTTGCATCACCAGGCAGAAATTTCTTCCCTTGTCTATTTTAAGACTTTGTTGCATTCTTCCACCTGCCCTTGCATAATATAACATGTCAGTGGCCCACTAAAATGAGGGCTGCCATGTCATTTGGGATGGCTGACAATCCTAAGAGGGTGCAGCCAGCAGAAGAATAGCAATGATGAGAAAGTGAAAGAAAACCAGAGAACAAAACAAAGGTGGAAGGGAAATCAAGATGATGTCAAAACTGAAAACAGAGGGGAGGAATACCATGATAAGGTGATCAGAAACCATGGAGATGAGCCTGCAATAGATAAGAATTATTAATTTTCTTTATCATATCAAAATCATCACCTCTCGCCAGTTACAGGCTGGAAGTACTGTTTTCGGAAAAGCTCATTTTGGGGTGCAAAAACAGTGAGCATGATAGGCTCAAATCAACTGATCTCCTGTAGCAAGGGAAACGGATGGATGTTGAAGAGGAGAAGAAGAAGAGGACACAGAAAGAGGAACTAAAGGGAAGTATTTCTCAATTGTATCTGCTTTCCAAGAAAGTTTACCGGGACGGCTTCCCCAGGGCTACCGATCTCCATTAGACTGTGGCCTCCTAGAGCCAAGCCAGCTTATACTGGCAAAGGCACCCTATTGATGCATCTTATACTAGTTCCACAAACAAATTATCTATATCATCAAAAGCACTTTTATGTTGGTAGAAATGCATCTGTGGTAGAGTCTTGTAAAACTGTCATAAAAATCATGCTTACATTATTATAGCTGATATTACCGCACCAGCAAAATTTTAAGTATAGATCTGGCCTTAGATTTGAGATGGTGCATGTGGCTTTTGCAAATAAACATAGGGTACATCAAATTTTGTAAACATCCATCCTGAAAATAATGGCCTAAATCCCAAATGGACAGTAAAAGATTTAGTAAAGGAGAATCCTCAGCTGGTATAAAGCCAGTGTAGCCAGTGTAGCCAGCTAGCCCCTTCTGGCTCAACTCCCAAATGTAGAGATCTTGCTTGGATGAGAAAGGCTGGGGCCAGAATGCATTGCAATCTGGCAAGCCTTCCCAGAGTAATGGCATTATAATCTGGATCAAGTTAGAGCGGTCTTTAGAGTGCTCTAATTTGCAATGGCTCCCACTCAGGATAGAAAAGGAGGGGGGGACGGTATATTAGGGTGGTTACCTCCCCCTCACCAGCTGCACCAAATTCTACTCTGACACATCTGAGGATTTAGCCCAGTGTTTCTAAATGTTGGTAGTGAGAAACCGGTATGTGTATTCCTTCTACTGCCTTTTTAAAGACACGATCCTGAAAGTATTTTACGAGACAGTTGTATTAAACTCATGGTTGTATGGGTCTGTTGAGTTTTAATCAGTCAGCCTCTTTTCAAAAGACTTTAATTATGCGCTTATTAAGTATGTGTGAGGTTTGTGTGTGTGTGTGTGTGTGTGTGTGTGTGTGTGTGCGTATATTTCTCCTTGTCAGCTGACAGACAATTATATGCCCCTTAGTTAACACATTGGACGGTACTATAAAGTCTTGTTAATATCACTTATCACCAAGGAAAGAACTTCTGGCTCTTCCCAACAAAGGAGTATTTTCAAACAAATTACCTCTGCTAAATATATATATATAAAAGTGTGTGTGTGTGTGTGTGTGTAATTGTTTGATTAACATTGTACGCCTTGCTTGCTTGGTAAGGTCATCACTATGGCTGTATTTCAAGGGAGAGCCCATGCTTTTGGCAAGACCATTGTACAGCATATAGGACATTAAAACAATTCCAAAACATCTTTAGGGCTGATACACACCACAGTGTGGCAACACTACAAAATAAATCTCATATGATGTCATAATGCAACAACTTTGTCCCAGAGGACAGTATTAGTGTTTCTAGAGGCTGCCAGATGATTATTTTAATTAAAACCAAAATATGGTGGGTCCTTACAGAACATAAGGCAAATGATAGGCTGTGGATCTGTTTAATTTCTCTAAGCAAGATTTCATACATGTTTTCATTCATCAGGCCAAAACTGCCTGTACTGCAGTATTTTGTTCCACTACACAGAAAAAATACCACCAGCCAAAAAAAAAAAATCTTTCTTTCTCTCTTTCTTTCTTTCTCTTTCTTTCTTTCAGGACCACTTTGTAACCTTCAGTCCTTTCATTCCTACTTTGGGCTACAAGGGTTTAAAAACTGTAATTAACAACTTCTTTATTGCCTCCACAATAGTAATTGCCATGTATAGCCTTGAGGTACTAAGAATAAAAAATCGTTTTCCTAACCCCCCCACCCCCCATATTTAACTAGCACTCTGTAGTTATTATTAGGATCTTGCCAACACTTCACCTTTCACAAGAACCTTGTGATAAAAGTGTAATCCCCACACAGTGACCTCTGCATGCAGCAATCAATACTTATGCTGTAATATTTCCCCTTCTTGCTGTTTCAGAGCAGCCTCAAAAAAAACAACCCTCCAAACACAGGCTGGGAAGAGATTAGATTATCAATTATCATGAAACTGTCTGCAACTTCAAAGGACTGCAGAGCAGGGGAAACCATAGTTTATCAAGACTGTAAGCGTCCTGCAATTATCTCTCATGTCACCCAGATGTAGAGCAGTAGTTGGGGGAATAACTTGGGTCTGTGGCGAGAGAGTGGGCTGGTGGAAAAATATAAAAGCAGCATTTTCTTTAGAACATGAATCATTGGTTTTGGGTCAGATATTGACAATAAGTTGGCTCTTGAATGTGTTAACCAGGAGCAGCTCAATCCAATATACTCATGTATCTATGCAGCGTGAGCATTTTATCGATAAGCAGACATGGGATGCTTTCTTTTTCCCTGAAACTCCAATTTTTACGTAGGTCAACAGATTGTTAATAGTCTGTCAAAGAATGATGCATTGATAGTCAGTAAAACTGCAAGATGTTTGTCCTCAGTCATTCGCACAAGCATCACGCCTATGGGTTCACACAGGAAAACGGCTTCACAAGTCAAGTCAAACATAGAAGTTTGGAAGCAAAACTCCAGCTGCTGTCGTCACTTCCTGATGAGACGTGGCATTTTTGTTTGGTCTTGTTTTCTAGTGGGATCAATGAGACGCTAACTTGACCCATGGTATGTTTAGGCCAGGAACAATGGAAAATTAATGTAATGTTTATTAATACACAGAAAAGGCCTCTGGCTATAAAGAAAGCCAAATAAAAGTAATTAAAGTACCATGTAGTCACAAGTCTGGTTAATGAGCAACTTTCTGTATCAGGATATGATATACTTTACCAAAATAAGTTCATAAAGGAGTTGTGCTATGTTATATTCCACCCAGTTACCCCTCCCACACACAATATAAATACCGTACATTTACCCTTGAACATGACCACACAAGCACAAAATGGTAATATTAGCAAAGCTGGACAATTTTAGTAGCCCTAAATAAGGCTAGATTTTCATGCTTAAAACAAGGGTGCAGAAGCATTATAATAATGCTATTAACTTGAATAGCATGCAAGGATCTCAAACTACTTCACAGCCATTCATGAAGGGAAATGTTATTATTTATTATGTATATTACAAGCAGTGTCTAGAGACCTCAAGAGGGCCTGAGATTCGTTGTTCCGGGCACATCACAGAAAAGACTCCAAAGAACTGAGCGTATTAAAAAAAAAGATACAACAGGAGAGAGAGAGAGAGAGAGAAATGGACAGGGAGTAGGAGAGTGGGGTAGCAAAAATTGTTTTCTACCTCCCTTACTCTTTTTTTTTCCCCAACTAGTTTTTCTCTGTTATAAAATAGACATTTGTTGGGATATGACCAATTCTTCCAGCTCCACAAGACTACCTGTCACCTGGTGGGCCACAGGGCCGGCTTTAGGAAGTGTGGGGCCCAATTCGAACAGTTTCGACGGGGCCTGGCAGGGATGACTTTAAAAAAAACAAACAAAACCACGTTGGGCTTGTATTCACCAAGCGGTGCTCCGAGTCTTTGGCGGCGGGTCCTTCACTCACTCCAGGTCTTCGGCGGCACTGAAGGACCTGCCGCTGAAGTGCCACTGAAGACCCGGAGTGAATGAAGTACCCACCATTGAAGTGCTGCCGAAGACCCGGAGCACTGCCAGGTGAGTAAAAATTAAAAAGGCGCCTCTAGCCAGGGAAGGGATTCTCACTGGGCGCGGGGCCCTCTTAGGTGCGGGGCCCGATTCGGGGGAATTGGTGGAATAGGCCTAAAGCCGGCCCTGGTGGGCCAGATAATGCCCAAACTGAGGCCAAGGTCTTCATCATGGTGTTAAGTATCAGAGGGGTAGCCGTGTTAGTCTGGATCTGTAAAAGCAGCAAAGAATCCTGTGGCACCTTATAGACTAACAGACGTTTTGCAGCATGAGCTTTCGTGGGTGAATACCCACTTCTTCGGATGCAAGTCTATAAGGTGCCACAGGATTCTTTGCTGCTTTTATCATGGTGTTAGCCAGTCAAAGCATAACTGCCAGAAGAGCTAAACCTCAATCAAACCATGAATAATATGAAATGACAACTAGCCAGTTGATCCTCACTACCTTTTGTAAGGTCAGACGAGGGCTACACACTGAGGCTAATATTTGTCATTAGATTTTTGACAGAGAATCTGGATGTGTTTAGATACATATCTGACCCCTCATAAGGATCAGATGGATAAAAAAGGATCAGATGGAGAAAGCCATTCTCCAGGAGTGCCCTTGTCCCACCTGTCTGAGTCTGGTATCTGGACAATGTACCTATACCTCAACACTTTGACTTCTTGGGTGACCTATTTGGAGATTTATGGGCCTGGAACAAAATGTTTGAAATAAATAAATGAAATCTTCTGTGAAGAGATTTCCCACTATCTCCTAAGACGTCAGGAATATTTTCCACAGCTCCCGCATTGCCCATTGCTCACTCCCTCACTGGGGTCTTGAACGGCTGGAGCCTAAAGGAAAATATAAAAGCAAGTGAAGCTCTTGTGGAGAGCCCTATAGTTTATACTCTCGGAGCTGCCATTTCATCACCTGCCAAGGCTATGTCTACACGACAGAGCCTGTGCCCCCCAGCATACATGCAGTGTATATCACCAGGAGTTTTTCCTGCCGGTGTAGGAACACCAGCTCCCGAGACAACATTAGCTATGCCACCGGAAGCCCTCTTCTGTCTCCCCAGATGCATCTCTACTGGGAGTTTTGTTGGCATTGATATGTCACTGGGTCACACTTATGACTGATACAGATATGCCAATATAAGTTTTAAATGTAGACCAGGCCCACGTTTCCACCTTTTTCTCTCCAAATAAAGCGGACTGTGGCTGAAATCTAATCAAGTAAATTGTCTTGGAATTTTAGGGCAAAATCCAGCTCTCATGTAAGCAGGTTATAGCTCTCTTGAACACGTACATTTGGTCTGAATTTGGTCCATAGTCAATGTCTTCTGGATCAGCCAATGAGAGGTAGGACACTTATGGCAACAATCTTCCCAAAGTAGGGAACATGAGCAATTCTATAACAACATTTGGTCTGGGTTGGTTGTAATGTCCCAACTAATGTTTGTTTAGTTTGATTAGATCTTCTTGGCCAATAGGGAAATGCAAGGTTTCAAAGGACTCCAACTCAAAAGTGGTAGAACATTGGGGTCTTTGCTTATATTGTATACCTATCCTGATCCTATTAAAAGTAGATATTTTTTCTCTGACGGCTCAGGAGAAAAAAACACTTTCAAGGGTCTTCAGGCTCAGATATAAAATGAAGCATATCCTCATATCTAGAGCTAATTTTTTACTACAAATTCTTACACCTACTATTTTTATACCAAATGAAACAATTTAAGGTGGGCCAAGATTAAAAATGTTTGTTTCCTACAAATTTATAATGTGATCCTGGACCTAATCATCAGTGATGTCATGATGCATGATGATGTAATTTCCTGTGGGGGGGGGGCACGGAAAGGGCAGCTAATCAGTTAAACCCATTTTGGAATTAACAGGAGCATCTTATTGTCAGATTAAGCCCTTTAAAGCTTGTCTGTTCATTTGCTCATGTTAATACAGGGATGTATACTCAATCTTTTGTGTGTATTTAATATGAAAAGAGGGAAAGATTTCTCATTTGTAAAACATTATTCCACCTTGTTTCTGTTGTGGAAACACAGTCTGCCCATAGTTGGGGTAAATCTCCTTTGCCTTGTTGGATAAGGGCCCTCACTGGGGCAGCAAGGTATAATTTAGACACACACATACACACACTCACGGCTGAGTGCTCTTTTCTGTGGCATATAACTAAACATTTTATGTTTAACATTTGCATGACTCAGAAGGTCGGCTCCCTGCACTGTTTCTTAGAATGTGATTTAAAAAAAGAGAAGGGGAATCAGCATAATCATAAAGGATCAGATTCTGCCAGATAGGCACAGACAAGGCTAGGGATGATCAGAGCCATGATGCCCCATGAGAGTTCAGGGAGGGACTGTGCCTCAGGAGACACAATCTCTCTCTCTGTTTCCTGGTGCGTGGGGAGCATCCACATGGTCTCATGTGAGGGGGACTGGGCCATGGCCCAGCTTCGCTGATGCCTTGTGTGTAATATGCATCCCTTTGGGTTCTAGGAGAAAGCAGTCCCTGTGCTTGCCTGAGCATAGGGACTATGAATTTACTTTCTCCTTGCATAGGATACATGAAGGGAGAAAGATTTCTTGCACCTTACTCCACTGCGCACCTGCTCTAGCATCAAGCACAATTTGGCTCCATATAACTATGATGATGGAATGTAAGGATACAGTGAGATTTATAATGTTATTGCATCTCTAAGCAATGGACACCTAGTCAGTAGTAGTCAATATTTATAGTATTGTAGTGCCCAAAGGACCCAGACAATACTGGAAGCTCTTTGGGGTAGGGACCATCTGCTTGTTAGTCATTTGTACAGCGTCTACCAAAATATGGCCCTGATCCATGCCTGGAGTTTCTATATATACAAATACAATATTGCCATAATACAAATAACAATAATAATTGTGCTGGGCACTGAAAAGAGACAATCCCTTCCCTGAAGGGCTGTCTGAGTAATAAAGAAAAGGATACTTCATACACAGACAGATTTGTGTAGATATCAAGAAACAAATAGTTTCCAAACCCACACATTCCCCTCAGTTGGAGACCTCATGATCTAAGTTCTTGGTAATGAAATGATCTTTTAGCTATAAGTGTGTTAAAATGAAGAACCCAAGCCAGAAACAAGTAAATGTTTTCAGTATTCTCAACAACCAGGAGAACATAAGGGGAAAAGAAAATTTAAATCTAGGGCCAGTTGCTCAGTAGGTAGAAGTTGCCATAAGTCCCCTGAAACCAATGGAGCGATGTCAGGATACACCAGCTGGAGAATATGACCCACAGGCTTTCGGTCAGATATCTGCTCTATGCCTTGGTAAACATGGAGAACACTGGAAATGGTTTTAGTTAGAAACAGTTCTGTTTAGAGATGTAAGCCATGCAGGCTGAAGCCCTAGAGACTAGGGAGCTCTCTGTTGAGCCTTCCAGAGCAGCTTAGGAACTGCAGATGGGCAGGGGCTCCACTGGCGAGGGAGCTCTCAGAGGTATATGTTGGAAAGCAAGGGGAATTGACTGAACGGGCCAGGCCTCATGTATATTTCAGTTATGGGACAATTTGGTAGATTTTGATTAAAATACAGTTAATATTTGAGTTTGGTGGCAATAAAGTGCTATTGACCCTGATGGGGTCAAGGGATCTACACCAAATGTGACTGCAGTCAGGCACAGCTGGATAAGGGAGCCTAAAGACGAGGAGATAGAAAGAGAGGAAGCTCTTTCCCCCCTGCTAGGATTGCCTTTCTGGTGGTAAGGACTCTGTTAAGGGTCCTAGATACAACTGATCCCTCATGGAAGAGCTGAGTTGAGATTGCTGCAGAGCTGAGGTGACTGAGGACAGCAGCTGAGTCAGAGCAGCGATGGCATGAGCTGAAGCTATAGAAGAGACCAGCAGCCTACCTAAGGAACTCTGGTGTGGGTCTCCCTACCCAGCAATTAAAGCTGAAATCACCATACCTGGGTTAGGTGGCCAAGACTTAGAGCAGGCCAGGCAGCACTGACCTGCCAGAATCCTTGGACTTTATCAACCTGGGACAACAAATTGTGAATAGGGAGCTGGAAAGAGGGAAGTGGCTGGAACACATTGGCCACTCACCACTGCCAGACTTTCATAGCATTTGTTAATTATTGGTTTTCCCAGAGTCATTCTATTCCCTCCCCATCCAATAAAGTTGTCCTTGTTTTAAACCCCTGGAATTAGTGTTTGTGAGTGGGGAATTATTGCCCATCAAGGACACCTAAGGTGGTATATATAGTTTCCCAGGTTTCTGAGTGGAGACTCGAGTTAGGGTTATTGAAGTCTTTAGATGGAACCCCTACAACATTGAAGCCAGCCCTTTTTGTTGTAAACACCCCCTGGCAGAAGGGTGTTGTTATATATATATATATATTATATTTTCAATGTATCTCTTCTCTTACTCCATAATAATTTTAATGTTTGCATTAAAATGACAATATGTTTTAGAGTTTGGGCCATATTTCGTAACTGAGTATCTGAGATGCAACTGCAAAATTTAATTATGCACGCTGATGCATGTGCAAACCCCTGATCTGTGTTTTATTTTAAGATTATAAACTACATTTTTTTTTGTCGAACTCTAGCCCATTTGCACCAATCCACTGGTGCAAAGGGTCCATAAACATAGCAGATATGGCCAATTTATACTTCCCCAAGTGTAGGAGAAATTCCTGGATGGTTTAGAGCCACGACATCCCCTCATAGCCCACAGTGTAAGGGGCTTGGCCTGGGAAAGAGGATGTGGTCAGAATCTCTCTCTGCTCTGCTTACTCCAGCTTCAGAAATGGGAATCGATAACTTCTATAGGGCCATAAGCTTCTGGGTAAAATTTGCAGCAACTCTGACGATTCTCTAACTTGTAGGGGGTATGGAAATGATCCCCAGCCAGCTCCAGAACCAGGGAAATGCAAAAATGCATAAAATTGCTTTTACCCCTTCCTTAGTTCCTGTGTTTAGCAGTGCTCAGCCACACCCAAAAAGGGGTTGTGTCACTGCCTGCCTTGTAACTCTGGGTGTTTCTGTGCTGTGCAGCTTTGGCTCAGAGTTCTGACCCCAACAGCTTGTTTGCAGCATGCTGACCTCATCCTGGCTTCCACCAGCCTGGTTACTTCTTGCAGGGTACCACCAATAGTCCCTCCAAGCTCGAGTCTATGCAAAACTCTCTCCTCTGCAGCATTCAGCCCGTCTCACTGTAGCACTCAAACCTTGTCAAGTTCACAGCACCATCCTGTAGTTTGGCAAGGATTTTACTCTTGAGTTTGAAACACTGCACTGAGATGGTTGTGTAATAACACAAGATAAATGTCATTAACAAAGAACAGATATTTAAGAGATACCAAGTAGAAGGAATTGAGATAGAAATTGTTCAAACAAAAATAAAAATATGCTTCTAAAACTAAAACCTAACAAACTAGAGCAGTTTGTTCAAAGTAGTTTTCTACTTTTCTAGTTTCACAGTCGTTCTTTCAGCATGGCTGGCCAGATAAGTCAGGATCCAACACAGCTCAAAGTGCTTGGTTTCTTTCACTCTTCCAGTGAAGGATGCCAAAATGGCTCGCTCTCTCTCTACTTATATCCTCAAAGGTTATCTTTGTTTTCAAAGTCAGGAAGGCCCCTTGAGCTCTCAGCTTACTATGCCCACCAGGAAGATGGCACCATGTTAATTTTTGCAGTCTTCTCTCACCATTGGGCTAGTTAAAAGGGCTTTTGCTAGTTTGATGGCTGTGTTTACCTTTTATGTAAATTTACTTCCATTGTCTCTCCTTGCTCAGTTTAGTTTGGAGATACATTCAAGCAAGGGACCACATTCCTTTGTCTAGGGCTGGATGTATTAAACCCTACCTGCCAAACACATTTTAAGAATATAGTACCAGCACATATTTATATTTCTTGTATCACCCGTACCTACACCACACAATAATATTAATCACGAACATGTTACCAGTTCACATCTGACACTCTGCATGACACCTTTTAGACATGGATGATGACAGCAGTAAATAGGGGTACACTGAACTGGTCAGGCCAGCTAAGACTCACTGCTAGATACCAAAGAGCCTCTTGCCCTCTGGCATTGGGCTGTTCGTAGGGTCACACACACAATAAAAATCCATGGCGCACCCACACCTTGAATACTATGTCCCACTCCATCTCAAAATGGATATTGGAAATGGTTCAGAAAAAGGCAACAAAGATGATCATGGGTATGGAATGGCTTCCACATGAGCCAAGACTAAAAAGATTAGGGCTGTTCAGCTAAGAAGAGGCAAGTAAGGGGGGATATGATAGAAATCTATAGAATCATGAGTGGTGTGGGGAAAGTGAACAGAGAAGTGTTTGCACTTTCACACAACACAAAAAACAGGGGTCATCCAATTAAATTAATAGGCAGCAGTTTTAATACAAACAAAAGGAAATACTTTTTCACACAACACACAGCTGACCTGTGGAACTCATTGCCATGGGATGTTGTGATGGCCAAAAGTATAATTGGGTTAAAAAAGAACGGGGTAAGTTCATGGAGTATAGTTCCATAAATGGCTATTAGCCAAGATGGTCAGGGATGCAATCCCATGTTCTGGGTAACCCATAACCTCTCATTACCAGAAGCCAGGAGCAGAAGATAGGAGTGGATCACTCCATAATTGCCTTGTTCTGTATGCTCCCCCTGAAGCTCTGGTGTGTCCACTGTCAGAGGCAGGATACTGGGCAAAATTGACCATGGTCTGACCCAGTATGGCAGCTCTTATGTTCTTATTATCTCCATTTTATAGCTGCGGAACTAAGGCAAAGCGAGAACAAGTGACTTGCCCAAGGTCACACAAGGCTTTTAGAGGGGTTGTGTGTTCCTAGGGTTCCAGTGTGCAATATATATAGCAGTTTTCAGTATAGGAGCTCTACTGATTGACTCATTAGTTTAAAAATATTAATTTAGCCAGTGTTATTTATATATGCTTCACCATACTATCTCCGCGTACATTGGTATAAAGTTCTCTACATTAAGGAATGTAGGAACCAACATCATAATTACTACAGAATTAAGCACAGTGAGTACAGAACAATAAGGCAATAATGTTTACGAGCAGAAAATGCTAGGTTGTAGCAGACTGATATATTTACACCTGTTCACTGAAATGTCACATTTACATATTTCTATTTTTAATTATATTTATTGTACAGTATTTACACGACAGGGATTCAGAGTAATAGATGGGTGCTTTAAATATAAAAGGAAAGACTAAAATAAATAAAGTATGATTTTATGATTGAGGGAAAGGTAAATTGAATAATAGTTTCTGAAATTGGGCATAACCTTCACAAGTTAATAATTTAGATAAACAGGAACCTTCTTACTTAATGAGCATCAAACTCTAGGAATTGGCTCAGATCCTCCTCACTGTACTCTGATATTCAGGTCCCCCCTTGAAATCCTGGCTTCACTGATGTCCATGGCAAAACTCCCATTGACTTCAGTGGGGGCAGGATTACCCACACACACACACTAAGAACCATGTCAGTTAAAGCTTTGAGCCTCATTCTCCCTTGCCTTACACATTGTTCAATCATTTACACCAATGCAAAGTAGGTATAAAATGCTACAATTCTGGGTTGTAGTGTTTTACACTCACTCTGAACTACCACCAATAGCTACACAAGGTACAGGGTAACAAAGTATAGGACCTTTTCACCATAAAAGGTGGGTGATGGATCTGCTAAGCAGGGGACAACAGCTCCAGTCAGTCCCCACCCCAGTGGGAGCAGCAGCTGCATGGCTATCCAGAAGCTGGATGCAGAAAGGACCTAACTCCCTTCAGGAACTGCTTGGGTAACAGGCTGTGACTTCTGGACAGCTGGGTGCAAGTCTGTGTGGGTCTTATGGGTGAGCAGCAGTGGCTGGACTGGGAGCCAGTGCAGAAGGGTCCCAATGAGAGATGTTAACTGAGTCTGGCCTGGAAAACTGCAAGCTCCTATTTGCTTGAATAGAGACTGGACTGAAGTGAGCATCCCAGGCACCAGGCCTGTAGAGCCCTGACTCTCAGTTGGACTGCCCCAGGGGCACCAAGCAGAACCACTATTTCTCATTTTGAACTGTAACTGTTTGAGCCTCTGTACCTAGGATATTTGCAAACTTTTGCTTCCCTGCTAGCCCTTCTAAAATACCCTTTCACTTAGTCATGTGTCTGAGTGGTAGCTGGGAGCCACCAAGGCTAGCACCTACGTGGCTTAGCTGCTGACGTGCCTACAGTCATTGCCTTCAAGTCATGGTGTACCTTAGCACTTTAGGAGTTTAGTGTACTCCAGCACTGAGTAGCCCCAATAATTACAGGGGGAAGAGAACATTCAACATTCTATTTGCTACAAAGGGGGCCAACGTTTAGATTTTGCTTGTGAGATTTTGACTTACACTGGGGAAAAATTCTGTTCTGGGGGTGTGGGAATGTGATGTAGGTTGGGAGTTTTCATCTATACTATCAGCACAACAAGAATGCTAGCTTCCCTATTCTGGTTGGATCCTGCCCAGAGTCCCTGGAGGCAAAGAGGTTCCCTGACATTTCTTCCCCTCTTGTCCTCCTGCTCTCCACTGCAGGAAAAGCCAGAATATAGTCCTAAATGTTCTAGTTACATTTATAACAACACTTTGTATTTACTATTGGACTTTAGCACAGTATGTCATGAATACATAGTGTATTCAGAGTCACAACAAAAATCTAAAAAGCTTTGTTCAACTTAATTTGTTTTAAAGTAATACTGATAGATTTTTAAAAGTTAAAAACCAAGTCTCTTCTTTTAAATAAAAACAAAAAAAGAGAGAAGTCTGTATCAGAGCTATTTTCATGCCAGGCCATGTTGGTGTGAACATTATCAATTGATCTAGGATTTAAGTGACCTGTCTGGAATGCTTGACAAACAAATTTTTCTCATGAATTATACATATTACTGAAAACCATACTTAATGGAAGACTGGAAAGAGGGCAGGTATTTCCATCACCTAGGGGTGAAAGCCCTGCAAATTAACAACAAGACGGTTCATTGAAGCAGGTAATGGATTGGTCTGTGAAAACAAGAAATCTTTGTGGGAATGAGTGTGATTATTCATATAGTCTGTCTGCTAATTATTGCTAGTATGAACATTATTTTTAACTGCTTTTAAGAACCCTGAAACTGATAGGCCTAGTCGACAATGAAGTGAAATACTGTAATACGTGCCATAAACTTAAGCAGTGTAAGTTCATTGCTTAGAAAACATGTTAATTTGTGAAATAAAAAAAATCATTTCTATATCTCACTACCTTAAATGAGTGTATGTGAGGCTAGTAAAGAAGAGAGACAGAAAATCCTTCAAACAGTGCAGGTGCCCAAAACAATAAGGTGGTGCCTGAACAATCAGCTGCGGGAGAAGTCAATTCTCTTTTGGCTAGCACACAAGAAGACATGTTCTGTATTATGTATGTCCATTATAAACATTTCTCCTTTTTCTTTGTATCAGTTAACAAATATAGCCATTCAGACTCTGAAGGCAACTTTGGTATTTAATACTTCTGTGGCTAGTTCTATTCCTTCTCCTCAGTTTTGCGACCATTTTTTTTTCCAAAACCAAACCTAGTATCCAACTACTATGCTGCTCCACTTTTGGTTGCTACTTTCAACCATTCTAATAGCTTCTTGAACTTTTCTTTTACTTTTAAAATGGTTCATTGAACTCTGGATTTACAGTATTTTTTGGATTTTGCCAGAATGTTAGCTGACTTCAAAATGTCCATCATCACAATATCTCTTCCCTCTAACACATGGTTCTCAACCAAGGGTACATGTATCCCTAGGGGTACTTAGAAGTCTTCCAGAGGGTACATCAACTCATCTATATATTTGCCTAGTTTTACAACAGGCTACATAAAAATCACTAGCAAAGTCAGTACAAACTAAAATGTCATACAGACTTGTTTATATTCCTCTATATACTATACACTGATATATAAGTAGAATAATTATATTCCAATTAATTTATTTCATAATTATATGATAAAAATGAGAAAGTCAGCAATTTTTCAGAATTGGGAGGGGGGTTGCTTTTATGTATGATTTTGTAAGCAAGCAGTATTTAAATGAGGTGAAACTTAGGGGTATGCCAGACAAAACAGTCCCCTGAAAGGGGTACAGAAGTCTGGAAAGGTTGAGAGCCACTGCTCTAACATAACTCAGTCTTGCCCAGATTTATTTGCAGCTAGACATTCTTTCATAGATTCATAATTTTAAGGCCAGAAGGGGACCATCATGATAATTTTCTCTGACCTCCTAGCTAACACAGGTCATAGAATTTCACCTAATAATTCCTACATTTAGCCCATAACTTTTAGTTGAGCTAGAGCAGGGGTCGGCAACCTTTCAGAAGTGGTGTGCCGAGTCTTCATTCGTTCACTCTAATTTAAGGTTTTGCGTGCCGGTAATACATTTTAACGTTCTTAGCAGGTCTCTTTCTATAAGTCTATAATATATAACTAAACTATTGTTGTATGTAAAGTAAATAAGGTTTTTTAAATGTTTAAGAAGCTTCATTTAAAATTAAATAAAATCCAGAGCCCCCCGGACCAGTGCCCAGGACCCAGGCAGTGTGAGTGCCATTGAAAATCAGCTCGCGTGCTGCCTTCGGCACCCGTGCCATAGGTTGCCTACCCCTGAGCTAGAGCATATCTTTTAGAAAGACATCTAGTCTTGATTTAAACACTTCAAGTGATGGAGAATCCATCAGACCAAGTCAGGGAGCCTATTCCACAAGTAAGGACAGAGTAGAAGAAAGCACTGTAGAAGAAGCAGGCAAACATTGTGTCAAGGTTGATATCACTGGGGAGTAGTGGGGATCTGAGGTGATGTGAAATGAGACAAGGGCAGATAATTAGGGAGAGGCAACTTTATGCAGGGACTTAAGGTAGAGGTAAGGAGCTTGAATTTGAAATTATACCAAATTTGTAGTATATTCCCACATACTAAATAGCTGCAGGATATCTCAGTGAATTAGAAAGTAGTAATTAAAATTGCTTCTAATAATCTTATCCTTCCTCATTTTTCTGTTTACATCCAAAGTATGTTTGACCGGGTTCACCTTAGAGAGTGACTCTAAGCCCAGAATGAGGGGTGGAGCCTTTTGTCTTAGAACTGTAATTGTTCTATATGGTGCCATCTGTCCTTGGCCTGACTTTTACCCTTTGTAGCTCATTTGATAGGGAACCTAACATTTATTACCTGGAAATACTTCCCTACATTTGAGAAAAATAAAATTTCCATCTATTTCAGTCCCCTCAATACCACCACCACTTGCCAGCCACAGACTTCTTGCCATGTTAACCAAAACAAATTAACATTGTGTTATATTCTATGCTGTGACACAGATACTATGATGAGGGCTATATAAGAACCTAGATCGACAGACTAACCCTGGATGGTACTGCTGACGATAAAAATAATACACTTAGGAAGATACAGTGAAAATGTGTATCCTTTTTCCCCCCTGCTTGACAAGAGGTTCATGTTCAACAGAGGGAAGACATTAAACCCCCTTATTTTGACAACTTCTGGGTGGAGTTTAATCCTTAAGGCGCTGATACAGCAAGGGAATTGAGCATGTGCTTAACTTTAAACATGGGAGTAGTCCTATTGACTTCTCCTTACAGGATACTTCAGTGAAAGTTAAGCACATACTTCAGTGGTTTGCTGGACTGGGGTCAAGTACTTAAAACTATTTTCTGTCTAAGCAAACCCTAAGCCACTGACCTCCTTCTTGGAAGATCTAGTGTTCTGTAACATTTTTTTCCCCTCCAATGTTGCAATATTTGTAGTGAACCCTGTCCAGTGGTCCAGGGTTTGAGGATGGAGAACAGATTTCTTTTTTTTTCTTTTTTTTTGAGTCCACAGCTGTGAGCAGCAAATTGCCTGCATATATGTTTCATTTGATTTATTCTCCCTTCAAATTTACCACAGGCATGCCTTCCTGGTATCTTATTTGGTGATCTGGTGCCCACCGCAAATAGTCTCTTCTTTTCTCTATTCCATTTTTGCTCTGAGTATTTGTACTGTTAAATCTATGGAGGCGCTGCAAATGCAAGTGAAAAGGAAACTCAGAATAAAGAATTTGGAGATTAAAGTCACTAAGACTTTCTGACAAACATGATAATGTGAGATGCAATTCCATGTATAACACCCACACTTTCTTCATGCTTAGTATCATGGTCAATTATTTTCATTGAACCATGGGTGCTTGTGTTACTTATTGTAAGTTACTTGCATGAATCCCAAGTGTCATACTGTTATTGTTTACAATTAAATTGCATGTACATTTGTGTGGTAACATTACATTTCTCCATTTCTTCTGAAAATATTAAAACCAATGATTAAAAAAAAAATTGGGCTGCTGCACATAAACCTGATATGCTTCCCTCTCAGTTGCAAATCTTCCGAACACGAGGTTGCTTGTAAAATCTGATTTCTTCTGTGGCCATGTATAAAAGTTTTACCAACTTAAAAATGCCTGAGCATGTAGGAAATCCCACTTTTATTTTGCCAATGGCCTTTTTATCATTGATTGCGAAGGCTGCCAAGGTTCCTGCATGCCACTAGCTTTTTAGATAATATTCAGTATTTTCATTGTAGTTCTCAATTTGTAGTCATTCATTTACAAAGCTTACTTGGTCTGGGCTAATAATCTTACAGATCATATCCTGCAGCCTGTCTGCTAGAATTTTTTGCCAGCAGTTTACAGTCACAATTAATTAGTGACAGGGGCATAACCTCCTACTGGCTTTGAGAACCCTACCCAGAATTCTATCCCACCCTTCCTAGTTTCTTGAGTGTAGTAAATATTTTTTTATCCAACTGACCGTGCAATGATGGAAATTCAGCCTTCATCCCTATCATCTGGATGCTTATAAAGAAAGGATTTTCACAGCCAAAACTTACTTGTGCATTTTTCGTTGCCCGGAAAATGCAGAGGCAATCTGACTCTGGCTGTGTCCTAGTCTGCGTACACATACATTTAGGAGCAAGTTATCAATGCAAACCAAAACTACTGAAATACAACAAAAGTCTCCACTGACATAAGCAACATTTTAACATGTCCCTAAATGGTTGGCTAAACAAAGTTTCATGTCTCTACAGCCCATGGTTAACAATCAGTTAATAACTGGTGAATCTTAACTATGTACCGCCCCTGCTAGTGGCCTAGTCAGGCACATGGTCTGGTCCTTTAACTGGCTGGAGATATTATTCAATGTCGATAACTTTTTAGACATTTTGCAGTGTCAGTGGGCACACTTAATCATGCCACTATAAATCTAATCTGTCCCCCCGCTCACCCCAGTGCAGTTAGACACAATACACTTTTCTGAGTCTGACCTCTGACGAGTCTCTCCCTTATGTATAAGCTACCCCAGAAGGCTTCCCTGGCTATATCACCTGGAAGCTATGGATTAGTTTGAAATGCCTATTGCCTCTTTTGCTGGACATAGCACGTATGCCATTGATCATCATATCTACCATGGAGAAGATATATTTAGTCTGAGGGAGAGACCAAGGCCTTGCTCTCCATCTGACATGAGCAGAGTATCCATACCAATCTGAATGCAATCAAAAGAGGTATCAGAGGATCCAATTACCTTGTAGCCAGCCAAGTAGGGCCAAGACAAAATAGTTGATTAAGGTTAAATACAATCATTTGAAGGACTTGAACAATGTATCCAGCAACCCGTCCCTATTTTGAAGAGATGGACCATGTCCTAGCAACCAGGCCAATCAGTGAATCCCATAGATAGTGGAAGACTCAAACCAGGGAGTGCTGGAGAAAGAGTTAAAAAGAAGACAACATATTGATAAAGCAGTCTGGCAACAGGTCAGGGAGGTGCCTGATTCACAGGATTGGTCCTGCTTTGAGCAGGGGGTTGGACTAGATGACCTCCTGAAGTCCCTTCCAACCCTGATATTCTATGAATTACTGTATGAGTGTTGTATCTGGTATAGACAGGGAAGGAGAGGGGATGGTAATAGATCCATGGCTCCTGATGCATTCATGCCACTTTTGTTAATGTACTGGCAAACTTTCCTCAGGTGAGGGCAGAAAATCCCTTCCTGCTGCTTCTGCCCTGCAGTGTGCCCAATCCAGCAAACTGTTTCCTGGCCACATCCATGATTTATCCAAGAGTGGGGAAATAAATAGTCATTTTTAGACTGAGCTATAGTAATAAGCTCCCAACCCCTCCAAAAAGCTCACTTATTTATGACACTGAATACTGAGCACCTCTGGTTCCCCCTCCTTGTGCAGGCAGAAGCAGAGTCTGGTAAGGGCTAAATAATCTGAGAGAGGCTATATTCAGTAGAGAAAGTACCAATCACAGTGGTGTGGTGAAGCCCATGGGATCATTTCCCATGAACAGTAGATTGTGTCATGATCTAATCCGTCTCTAATTATTGGAAGGAAAGTAGATAATGGTCTGATTAAGTTTACTATCTCCAATGTGTGAATTATTATTGTTCAACGCAGAGCTAACCAACTAAACAGATCTACATTGACCAACAAACCATAGCTTTTCAACATCACTTTTTAGGAAAGAAATAATTGCTGAAACCCCAAGGCACGCAGAAACCATAGTTGATGGACACTTCCATGAGAAATTCAGTACTAGGGCACATAACAAGCATATATTTCATTAGCCAATACAGCCTTGGAAGCAACACATACTGTAGCATATTCCATATTGTGAATACTCAGACATTAAATAGAAAGATCAATTTTAGTAGCACTCTTTAATCAGTATAAAAGAACATACTTTGCTGATTTTTCTGCACCAATACACATGTTAAAAAAAGTAGCTCCGTTTTATGTAAAGACATGAAAGTTTAGACCAGTGGTTCTCAACCGGAGGTCCGGGGCTTCTTGGGGGACCTTGAGCCGGTTTCAGGTGGTCTGCCAAGCATGGCTGGCATTAGACTCGTTAGAGCCCAGGCCAGAAAGCTGAAGCCCCACTGTGCAGGACTGTAGCCTAGGGCCCTAAGCTCCAGCACCGGGGGCTGAATCTGAATCGTGGGCAACCTAATTTCGCCGTGCCCCTTGTGGCTCAGGCCCTCAGGCAATTGCCCTGCTTCCTACCCCTTAATACCAGTCATAGCTTTTATATGGAGAAAAACAGTTGTTGTGGTACAGGTGGGCCGTGGAGTTTTTACAGCATGTTGGCGAGAGGGGGCTCAGAAAGAAAAAGGTTGAAACCCCCTGGTTTAGATATTGTATATTCCACTGCTGTTCTCTCTTCTCCCACTCTGCTCCTTTTGCAGTCTCTCTGTTTTTCATTCTGCCACACACTGTTCCTGTTTTTCTCCCTGTTTTTTCATTGGATTTTTTAATCCCTTCTATTTTTTGCAGTCTTTCTTTAGCAGAATACTACCTCAATGAAGTTCAAGTCAGACTTTCAAAAGTACAATGTGAGAGCAGGTTTGAAATTAGGCAAAATGAATTCCCTCTTCCTAGAGTGAAATAACTACTAATGGATGATATAAGAATTATGCAATGGTCTCACCACTACTACGTGAATACAAATAACATTGTTTTTAGAGACAGACCTAAATCAAAACCTGAGATTTCAAAATCCCGCAATTTTGGGGGCATGGAGGTTTGGATATTGTGGACAGTCCTTATTTTACAATGAGCCAAACCTCAACTCTGAAATTGCATAAATGTTGGGAGGAAGGGGAGAAATCCTGATCTTTGGGGCTTCAGTTTTTTCCTGGCCCAAGGGTAAGCTTCTGAGTCAGATTTTGAATTTCAAGTCAGAAATGTTTGGCAAAACAGGGAGCATGGAGATACACACGTGGTTACAGTGAGGAGTGGTAATTATTACACTTATTTAATTTCTACAATTTCTAATACCCCTGAAGATGGTTGGAGGTCACAGACCAAAATGCTGGGTGCTTTAGAACAATTTTCACATTTCTCTAATATACATGTAAGTTTGTTCACATATAAAAATTTTCAAGCCTCAGAGAAAATCCAAAAATACTTTAGTTTCCTTATTTTACATACTATTGAGAAGTTCCATAATCTCATATTTAAGTGTTTAAATTCTACTGTGAGATGGTACTGTAATGGGCACTATAGAAATGCCACAGATACATAAGGGCATTGATACTTCACTTCATCCACGCTGTACTCAGAAAAAGTGAAAGGGGCTGCAGGATACCAATTGAGGCTTCTTGATTCAGGGCCATGCTGCATCAGGGCAACCCTAGCTTTTGCCGCTGGCATAAAGTCACTCAGAGAACTTCCATCAGTGGAGAAATTGGAATTAGGCAAGCTTAACTTCACTCCACCAGACCTGTCCCATCCCTGTCCTGCCCATGTCCTCCCACACCTTCTACATGCCCCCTTTGCCCTTTCACTGGGTGTGGTACATGGCTGGAACAGGAGGTGGAGGAGCCACTTCCACAAGATTTCTGATAGCAGGGAGTTCCCCTTCACAGAACAATTCTCCAGTTGCTGCCTCTGGGTGGTTTGAGGCCTCTTTGTGCTGTTTGGATGGCACAATGTGGCCTTACTGGATTGGAGAATCCAACCAAGACAATGAAGTCCTCCTATGGAAAAGTATATTCCTTCTTTCCTCTATCTTGCTTGTTCAGCCAAAGCAGAGAGGGATGAGAGGAATGCAGTAGCATGAAGAAGGTATTTTTTTTCCAGAACAATTTATACAATTTTCAATCCTACCAAGATTGTTCAGAAAGTTATGGGCCTGGGTCACGTGAATCAGATGAGTCTTGTTAACTGGCTTTATGGAGAAGCCTTTGAAATATCAAGATCAGCTTTCCTCAGAGGGTCATCAAGACACATGAAGCAGGTAGCATGAAGGATTATATTTGCTAATTATAGAAGAAAGTAAACGTTCAGGGATATCTAGGTAGTAAACTTTGGTCTAAGTTCCAACACATTCATGACAGAAGTGGTGGCCGCTCTACCTTTTGAGGATCCCAGGAAGGGGAGCTCCTAGAATGATCAAATACCAGACTGCTATATGGGACTTAATCTTTGGATCCTACATACTTTTAAGTCTACTGGGCCTTAGCAGCATCCAGACACTACCTCTTAGTCCAGCCTCTCTGATACACTGCTGGGGAATAGAGACCTGTCTAATTCCCCCCTGTTTGGGGTGTGGGACATCACAGCCCAGCTACCCTAAACCCCAAGAGTAGTCCTGACCCCCAATTCACCCCAGTAGTTTAAACATGCCCTACCCAGATCTTCACTCTTGAGGGCACCCCAGTTTATTATTTAACCTTTCTGAGACCTCATCATGACAGTTTAAATAAGGGAATGCACACACTTTGCAAATAAACTTCTAAACCACACATACTTTACTCATAGACAAATCAGAAGCATTACAGATCTAGGCAAACATAACACACACCATACACAAAACCCTTCCCTCCAGTCTCCTCATTACAGTAGAGCTTTTTGAGTTTTGATTAGTGTCCTTTCAGGAGCCCAAAACCTCCTGCACTCTTCTTCTCCCACTCAGTCTTCTTGTTTGTGTTGCTGGATGACCAGAGAGAGACACATCTCAAGAAGATCTGGCCCCTAAATAGAGTTCTGGCCTCCTCCATCAGATAACTTCCTGAACAGCTTCAAAACCCTTCTCAGGTGATCAGGTGCTTAGATCAAGCCCCCACACCCCCCCGCTTAGAGTGACTGGAGAAAAATGTTTTCCTGTGGATTGCAGCCTGACTATTATTCTAGGGTAGACCTTTTTGAATGGAGGACCATCGAAGCGGAGGACTATAAATGGCTTTCCCATTGTTAGCCCCTCTGCTAGATGTAAGAAATTCTCCTAACATCTCCTGAGTGTCCCAGGTCAAGATGGAGGCTACAGTGCAAAAGTGAAGAGTACAGTATGGTTTATAATCAAAATGGCGTTCACAGAATAAAATGAAGTTTTCAAACTCATGTAGACACATACAGACTTATACTAATCCATCACAAGCTCTCTTTAATTTCTTTTCTTACACGCGAGAAAGGTGTTGTTGAGGAACCCACACTATTAAGGGGTTTGTATGTTAACTCAAAGTGGTAACACAGGTGCCCACCATTCACCTTGTATAAATGTCTATTTATGGGCCAGATAACTCTTCTTTCTTCTATTTTTTTCTGTAAGGTGGATGGTAAAACCTCCCTTTTACAATGGCAGTGTTCTTATAACTGTATATGCAGAAGCCAAGAATAAGAATGTAACACTGTATCTTTAAACAAGTAAAGTCTCATGGGATACCTGCTATATATATATACCTGCTATATATATATAAACCCTATGTGCTCAAGATATGTTCAGGTGAGTAAGGGTTGTTGATCAGTGTAAGCCAAGAATTATTCAAGAGGGAAGGTTTGAATAGAAATATTGATATCAGGGGAAAATGGGGATTTCATTTGTATTTATTTGTTTGCTGTGTTTTGGATTTTGATTTTGTTTGTTTGTTTGTTTTCTTTGGTGTTTACAAAAATAGAAGTTTTGCTTTTTGTGTACAAATTCTTGCTTCTTCCTGAGTTGCTGATCTGATCTTTCCAGAAGGTTGACCTGCACCTCCACACAGATGGCTAAGCATGGGGGGGGGGGGGAATGGTAAGCATATGATCAGCTTCTGTGGTGACTTAGAACTAAAACCCAACAAGTCCAATCTCACCACACATTTTCTGTGTCTGTTTTTATGAAATTCCACAACTTGTTAACCTTATCACATATGCACATGACCATGTGAACAGACACTTCATGTTGTTACTTTTAAATTAATTTAATTTTGGCTCACGCTTTATCAACTGACTCACAATGCTAAGCAGTCAGACTGTGACATCTATTTTCACCTGCTGTCCATGCGATCAGTTTTAGAAAGCTGTATGCAGTCAGAGTGCCTACTTGTTCCTCATCATTATACATTGTGTCTAAAATCCCCTGGCTACTTGCATTCCTAACTGCAGAGAATTTTAAAGAATGAATTTAGAGCTATTATGAAGGGTTTTTTTTTATTAACAGGACACTTTTTTTTATTTTTTTCCCCTAAAGTGAACAATTTTGAATTGTAATAACTGTATTCCAATAATGCTTTATTCTGACAAAATGGAAAGCTCTCCCCCAGGGCCACATTACTATCTTCTTCTGTCTAGGAATGCAGCTGTTCCAGGGCATGTTCTGAGTAATGTCTCTAATCGGCAGATATACAGATATTCAGAGTGCTTAGGCTAATTATGTAATAAGGGAATCACTCCTAAAATTTTATAAACGTTAATATAGACATTTAAGTTCAATTTCTTTGAAAGTTGAACAGGAAATGAGAATTCTACTGGTACTAGTACCAAATGCTCATTTTTATACTGAGGTTTTAAAATGTAGAGTATTGCAGATCTAATGCTGTATTCAAGCTGCAAATTACTCTCTTTGGCATTGAAATATTGCTGCAATTAAACCTGCAGTAAAGTATTAAAAGGCAAAAAAAAAAAAAGCATCTGACTGCTTTTACACAAAACAATGTGGATCTTTGGGGTACCGGGAATCTTGAGAGATGGACCACTGAATGGACCACTGAATTCCACTATTTCATTTTTCATACAGTCTTCAGTAGTTCTCAGATATCTTTCATTGCTTATTATGATTTCAGTTCTTCCACATGAAAGCTAATGCTGCATGAGACCTATCTAAGGCAGCTTCTGTTTGTAATGTACAACTCTGCCTTGTGATTATTCATTTGTCTAGGTATATGTCTTTGTTTCTACATTTATATAACCCAATGAACCATTCATTTCAATGAGCGTCTTGTTTCAAGTATTTGGTAAACAAGCCACATTTGTTTTCAGTTGAAGTATCTGGGGAGGAACGACAGTTGGCAAATGGCTTAGACCAAACACACAGACGCTCGCTTGCTCTTCTTCCTATCTCTGTCCTGGGAAGTGTCCACATTGTAGACTGATGGAGGGCCATATGCAAGTGAGACAAATTCCCACAGGTGCTAAAGTCCATCACAAACCTCAGACTCATAGACTTTAAGGTCGGAAGGGACCATTATGATCTTCTAGTCTGACCTCCTGCACAACGCAGGCCACATAATCTCACCCACCCACTCCTGTAACAAACCTTGACCTATGTCTGAGCTACTGAAGTCCTCAACTTGTGGTTTAAAGACTTCAAGGTGCAGAGAATCCTCCAGAAGTGACCCATGCCCCACGCTGCAGAGGAAGGCAAAACCCCCCCAGGGCCTCTGCCAATCATCCCTGGAGGAAAATTCCTTCCCGACCCTAAATATGGCAATCAGCTATACCCTGAGCATGTGGGCAAGACTCACCAGGAAAGAATTCTCTGTAGTAACTCAGATCCCACCCTATCTAGTGTCCCATCACAGGCCATTGGGCATATTTACCGCTAATACTCAAAGATCAATTAATTGCCAAAATTAGGCTATCCCATCATACCATCCCTTCCATAAACTTATCAAGCTTAGTCTTGAAGCCAGATATGTCTTTTGCCTCCACTGATCCCCTTGGAAGGCTATTCCAAAACTTCACTCCTCTGATGGTTAGAAACCTTCGTCTAATTTCAAGTCTAAACTTCCTAATGGCCAGTTTATATCCATTTGTTCTTGTGTCCACATTGGTACTGAGCTTAAATAACTCCTCTCCCTCTGTGGTATTTATCCCTCTGATATATTTATAGAGAGCTATCATTTCTCCCCTCAACATTCTTTTCGTTAGGCTAAACAAGCCAAGCTCTTTGAGTCTCCTTTCATAAGATAGGTTTTCCATTCCTCAGATCTTCCTGGTAGCCCTTATCTGTACCTGTTCCAGTTTGAATTCATCCTTCTTAAACATGGGAAGCCAGAACTGCACACAATATTCCAGATGAGATCTCACCAGTGCCTTGTATAACAGTACTAACACCTCCTTATACCTACTGGAAATACCTCGCCTGATGCATCCCAAGACCACATTAGCTTTTTTCACAGCCATATCACATTGGCGGCTCATAGTCATCCTGTGATGAACCAATACTCCAAGGTCCTTCTCCTCCTGTTACTTCCAAGTGATGCGTCCCCAGTATATAACAAAAATTCTTGTTATTAATCCCTAAATGCATGACCTTGCATATTTCACTATTAAATTTCATCCTATTACTATTACTCCCATTACTATTATTCCAGTTTACAAGGTCATCCAGATCTTCCTGTAGGATATCCCGGTCCCTCTCTGTATTGGCAATACCTCCCAGCTTCGTGTCATCCGCAAACTTTATTAGCACATTCCCACTTTTTGTGCCAAGGTCAGTAATAAAAAGATTAAATAAGATTGGTCCCAAAACTGATCCCTGAGGAACTCCACTAGTAACCTCCTTCCAGCCTGACAGTTCACCTTTCAGTACGACACGTTGTAGTCTCCCCTTTAATCAGTTCTTTATCCACCTTTTAGTTTTCATATTGATGCCCATCTTTTCCAATTTAGCTAATAATTCCCCATGTGGAACCATATCAAATGCCTTACTGAAATCGAGGTAAATTAGATCCACTGCATTTCCTTTGTCTAAAAAATCTGTTACCTTCTCAAAGAAGGAGATCAGGTTGGTTTGGCACGATCTACATTTTGTAAAACCATATTTTATTTTGTCCCAATTGCCATTGACCTCAATGTCCTTAAACTACTTTCTCCTTCACATTTTTTTCCAAGACCTTGCATACTACAGATGTCAAACTAACAGGCCTGTAGTTACCTGGATCACTTTTTTTTCCTTTCTTAAAAATAGGAACTATGTTAGCAATTCTCCAGTCATACGGTACAACCCCTGAGTTTACAGATTCATTAAAAATTCTTACTAATGGGCTTGCAATTTCATGTTCCAATTCCTTTAATATTCTTGGATGAAGATTATCTGGGCCCCCCAATTTAGTCCTATTAAGCTGTTCGAGTTTGGCTTCTACCTTGGATATGGTAATATCTACCTCCATATTCTCATTCCCATTTGTCATCCTACCATTATCCCTAAGCTCCTCATTAGCCTCATTAAAGACTGAGGCAAAGTATTTGTTTAGATATTGGGCCATGCCTAAATTATCCTTAACCTCCACTCCATCCTCAGTGTTTAGCGGTCCCACTTCTTCTTTCTTTGTTTTCTTCTTATTTATATGGCTATAGAACCTTTTACTATTGGTTTTATTTCCCTTTGCAAGATCCAACTCTACATGGCTTTTGGCCTTTCTCACTTTATCCCTACATGTTCTGACCTCAATAAGGTAGCTTTCCTTGCTGATCCCTCCCATCTTCCACTCCTTGTAGGCTTTCTGCTTTTTCTTAATCACCTCTCTGAGATGCTTGCTCATCCAGCTTGGTCTACAACTCCTGCCTATGAGTTTTTTCCCCTTTCTTGGAATGCAGGCTTCTGATAATTTCTGCAACCTTGACTTGAAGTAAATCCAGGCCTCCTCCACCTTTAGATCCACAAGTTCTTCAGTCCAATCCACTTACCTAACTAATTTCCTTAATTTTTTAAAGTTAGCCCTTTTGAAATAAAAAACCCTAGTCACAGATCTATTTTTGTTTATCCTTCCATTTAGTTTGAACTTAATTAGCTCATGATCGCTCAAACCAAGGCTGTCCACTACAACCATTTCTTCTATGAGGTCCTCACTACTCACCAAAACCAAATCTCAAATGGCATCCCCTCTTGTTGGTTCAGCAACTACTTGGTGAAGGAATCCATCAGCTATTGCATCCAGGAAAATCTGAGCCCTATTATTACTACTAGCACTTGTCTTCCAGTCTATATCTGGGAAGTTAAAGTCTCCCATGATCACACAATTCCCATTAATATTTACTTCATTAAAAACATTAAAGAGGTCTCTATCCATATCCAAATCGGATCCCGGCAGTCTGTAGCACACCCCAAGCACTATCCCAGGGGAGGCTCTAGTAGCTTTCTTCCCCAATGTGATTTTTGCCCAGACAGACTCTGTCTTATCCATTCCATCACTTCTTATTTCTTTACAGTCTACCTCATCATTGATATACAATGCTACTCCACCACCTCTGCCTTTATTTCTGTCTTTCTTAAACAGCACATACCCTTCAATACCTGTACTCCAGTCATGACTACTATTTCACCATGTTTCTGTTATCCCTATAATATCTGGTTTCACTTCCTGCACCAGTAACTCTAGTTCCTCCATTTTGTTACCTAGGCTCCTCGCATTGGCGTACAAAAATCTTAATTTTTGCTGTTTGGCTTCTCTCACATTCTTTACCCGATTAGGTCCATACATTCTACCGCCAGTGTCACCTATTAGACTGGTATCTACACTACCCTTCCTCCGTATGTCCATTCTCCTACCCACAGCTGTATCCTTTCTCACTTTGTTTTCTTCCCTCTAATGTTAAAATCCAGTGTGGAGATTACATGGACATCTCCCAACCATCTCCCCCAAATTCCTAGTTTAAAGCTCTATCAGTTGTGCCAGTCTCCATCCTAGAAGTCTATTTCCTTCCCTACTCAGATGAAGTCCATCCTGAGAGAACAGTCCTCTGTCCATGAATGCTTCCCAGTGGCCACACATCCCAAAGCCCTCCTTATAGCACCACTGCCTGAGCCATCTGTTGATCATCATAATCTTGTCACACCTTTGTTGCCCTTCTCTAGGAACAGGCAGAATCCCACTGAAGATCACCTGAGCCTTGATTTCCTTAAGCGTCTTCCCCAGCCTGACATAGTCTCCTTTGATACGTTCCAGCGAGAATCTAGCCATATCATTCGTTCTCACATGAAGGACAATCAGCGGATTCTTTCCCGCTCCCGTTAGGATCCTCTTCAGCCTTGGGTCCACATCCCATATCTTAGCACCCAGCAGAAAGCACACCCTTCTGTTCTCCGGATCAGCTCTAGTTACAGGCCTGTCTATTCTTCTCAGTAAGGAATCCCTAATCACATAGACCCGCCTTTTCCTGGTGATGGTGTGATTCTCTGGTCTATCCCCTGTTCCCTTTGGCTGCAGGACCTCTCGATTCCTATTGTCCCTTGCAATCCTCCGCAACCCATCCCGTATCCTTCTGGGGCTCATATTTGGTGTTGTTATCTCCATTGACTCTTCCCCTCTTCCTATAGAACTAGCTGCTCTTCTCTTCTTCCTTCCCCTCTCACCTTCAGAGACCACCTGCTCTGCCCCTTTTTCATTTCCAACTCCGCAGACCTGTTCCTGAGCTCTATTTCTCCTTCACTAGCCTGTCTTTTCCTCTACCTGCTTCTCTTAGTCACATGCTTCCACGGTCCACTTTCCTCATCTAGCAGTCTCCCCTCAGAGTTCTTTGGTCCTGCTTCCATCTGCAAGTCTGACCTTTTCCCTTCAGCCTCCTCATGTCTGCTCCATCATCAGCTTGAACCCCCTTCTATACTCAACCAGAGTTTCCACCTGCATCCCCAATCCTCGGATCTTTTCTTCCATCTACTCTATCAGGCGGCACTTCATGCAGATGAAACTCTTTTCAGGTACCCCCTCCGGGATCATGTACATGCCGCAGCTTCCACATCCAGTCATCTTCATTGTGTCTTCCACAGCTTGGGTCATTACCACTAATGCCTCTGTATCTGTCATAGCCTTCTCACCTATGTCAAATACCTTCTCCTCCAACAGAACTCCCACTCAAACTCCCTTGTTTACAGCTCTGTTTGGTGGCTCCTGTAGCTGTCTATGCCGCTGCCTGACTGGCTGGCTATCTTTATAGGAACACTAGCCAGAGAAGCCCCTCCCCCTAATCAGGGCTCAGCTTTTCTCCCAGCACACTGCCCCTACCAGCCTCTTCTCCTCCAACACAATATCTTCTCCTCCAACAGAACTCTCACTCAAACTCCCCTGTTTACAGCTCTGTTTGCTGGCTCCTGTGCTGCTGCAGCTTCCACTCACAGGACACACTTCTTCAACCTTGCCCTTTCTAACAAACACTCAGCAGTGTGTACGTTTAAAAAACCAGAACACAGCACACACAATTCTTCCCCTGGGGAGAGACAGAGAGGGAACAAACTACACATGGCAGATGTTAGTTGTGTTGCTTAATGCACAGCTGGAAGGCACTCAGAAATCATGATAATGAGGGCAGTATAAGAACCTATATAGACTAGAATAGAAGGTAGAAGGATTAATACAAGATCACTTTTGTAAGTGTTTGGTGTTTCAAGTAAAACCCAGGAACCGCCATAATCTTCCACAGGAAAGTGTTGTTCAAAGTACCAAGAAAACAAAAAAATGTATTTCAGTTTTGAAATGTGCCTTTCCTGGAAAGGGGCAAGGAAATTTCCAGCAGAGTGCATGAGGTGTAGCTGAACAAGTCCTGTGTGCTGCCATGGCAAAGCAGTTGTGTCAGGAGGAGGCAGTGGGAGTCTGGAAAGAGGTGGAATTCTAGGTGATGTGCTGCCTGCTGAAGAGACTGGCCAAAGAAAATTTAAAAAAAAGTGAGCTTTTCCCTGCAGTTGCAGGAGCCCAAGTGGAGGACAGAGACAAACTGGATTTTCTACAGAAAATCCCCTCCTTGCTCAGTATGTCACAGGAACACCAAAAGTGAGGCCTTACCACAGAGATGGTGGGTGCTGACCCAACAAGCATCAGCTGGCAAACTCCCATTCCCAGCTCTTCCAACATCAGGTGGCTTCCAACTCCTTACCTTGCAAATTGCTAAAAACTTCCTGTGAGCTGCTCAACTCCCAGTGAAGTCAATGTTCAGCATTTTTGAAAAGTAGGTGTTTAAAATATGGATTTAGGGGCCTAATTTTAGGTTCCTATTTTTGAAAATCTTGTATCCTGCAAGCTGCCATGGCCTGATAAGGGAGGGATACATGAAGATGAGCAGGGCTGGAAACTGTGACTTGGATCCCCCTCTTACAGACTCAAGGGATCAACTGCAACCACCATTCCAGTCTCATAGGTTTGGACCTACATAACTAATATATCTTTCCACTTGCACATGCCTCAGCCAGGGAGATATAACCCTTGTCCCAGTGTCTGAAGAGTCCACCAACTCTCAATATCCACAAAAGAAAGGAAAACTGTGCATTAAACCTTACATTTGAAATGAAAGTACATTTGAGGCAAGGATCACAGTCTCTCTCAAATTCAGAGAATCCCAAATTACTAGCGTTACAAATTGGTTTCAGTGACATGCAGTGAGATACAGACTGTCCAGTACTTAAGTGGGCTTTGAGTTTAGTTTTTAGTAATTTCTCCACATCCTTTTCGGCATCATTTCCTGTCATATTAATGATCTAATCTTGGATTACTATTTGAATATTTGATTAGACTTTACTAATCAAGATAAAACTTTCAATTGAAAAATTGAATGACTCAGTGAATTATGGAAGCTCAACAAGACGGCCTTAGAGACTCATGGAGATAGCCCTACATTGTGAAGAAAGAACACAGGACATGATGAATACTAACCAGCTCTGCTGTTTTCTTCTCCTTTTTATTCCTCGAGATGCTACAGATTGTATTTGGACTATAAAAATTACAGACATAGCTAGGCATACATTTTGATCAAGTGTATGGTGGCATTATAGCTACCATTCAGTTAGGAGCACTGGCAGTTCCCAGATGTGCAGGGGAGCACAGTCATGTAAGGTGAGAATGTAAGGATTGCAGTTGTAACCAGCTTCTGCATGGGAGCATAAACTGAGAGAGATTCCTTCCACTCTAATCCCCTTATGCATCCACACTTTGTCCACACTTCGTCTCTGTTGTCTTTAGCTTTCTGTAGTCAAAATAGTATTAAATCAGAATGTTAGACTATTGCATCCTCTGTGCGCTATGGTAAATGACTGCACCAGGAGCAAGGCAAAGAAGCATCATGCCCAGAACTCTATTTTCAGAATGATGAATACATAACAATATGGCCATGAAGCTAAAACTATCCTGTATTTATTTCATCGCAACATGCTAAAGGTGTCTTATTATTGTCTTCAAGACAGCAAGTGAGTCTGGACTGAGTGGTGAGGTTTCCCACTACTATTGAACTTCTATTCATATTTCTCAGTGTGCTGTTCAGAAATGTAATTTCAGAAAAAAGTGCTTCTGCTAAGCTTGTTGTTCTTGGGTCCTGCACAGTTGCATACAATTAATCCTGGATCACCATATAAAGAGCCTACTTGAACAGCTTCGCTGATCCATAATCTTCTCAAGATTTACAACCCAACAAGGACTGAGACTGCTCCCTTGTTTAAGGGAGAATATCTGTCTTTAATTTCTTCAGTTTACAGCCTCAGGGTCTTGCTGGATGCATCATTGCTTCTGGGTAAGTGGGTGACAGTGGTGGCCTGAAGTGCCTTTTATTATCTTTGTCTGGTCCAGAGACTATGACCTTACCTCTCTGAGGACCTTGACCGAGTTATCAGTGCCTCTGTCACCTCCAACCCAGACTATCTCAGTGCACTCTTCTTGGGTCTTAGGGTTGACAGGTGTCCGTTTTTTTACCAGAATGCCCAGTCAAAAAGGGACCCTGGAGGCTCCAGTCAGCACTCCTGACCGGGCTGTTAAAAGTCTGGTTGGCATGGGGCTGGCAGGCTCCCTACCTGGCTATGCATGGCTCCGCACAAGCAGTGACATGTCCCTCAGCTCCTAAATGAAGGGATGGACATGGGGGGTCTGTGCGCTGCCCCCACCCTGAGCACTGGCTCTGCATCTCCCATTGGCCAGGAACTATGGCCAATCGTAGCTGCAGGGGCAGTGGCAGAGGCAGACTGCAGAGCTGCCTGGCTGTACCTCCGCCCAGGAGGCAGGGGACAAGTTGCCACTTGCTGGGAACCACCCAAGATAAGCACCGCCTGGAGCCTACACTCCTCACCCGGTCCTGCGCCCCAACCCCCATCTCTGAGCCCTGAGCCCCCTCCCACACCCAAACTCCGTCCAGGAGCCCACACCCCCTCCCAGGCCCCAACCCTTTACCCCAGCTCGGAACCCCCTCCTGCACTCCGAACCCTTGGCCCTAGCCAGGAGCCCCCTCCTGCACTCCAAATCTCTCATCCCCAGCCCAGATCCCCCCCCCACAGCCTGAACTCCTCATTTCTGGCCCCACGCTGAGCCTGCACCCCCCCAGCCCAGAGCCCATATCCCATCCCACACTCCAACCCCCTTGGCCCCACTCCTCAGCCCCCTCCTACACCCCAAACTTATCATCCCTGGACACACCCCAAATCCCACATCCCCTAGCCAAAGCCCTCACCCTCTCCTGCACCCCAACTACCTTCCTCACTCTGGTGAAAATGAGGGAGTGAGTGAGGGTGGGGGAGAGCAAGTGATAGAGAGAGGGGCCACGGAGTGAGCAGGGGTGGGTCCTCACATAAGGGGCGGGGACTCAGGGCAGGGGTGAGGCAAGGGTGTTTGGGTTTGTTCAATTAGAAAGTTGGCAACCCTATTGAGGCCACATTCAAAGAACACTGAGAATCCTCATGTCAAACAGATAAACTACTCTGACAAATTAACTAAGATGCACAGACAAAAAGCAATTGAGTGGGTGCAAATGTGGATTCTTTGATTCATGGACTTTTTCTGCATTCAGATAGCAGCTTCTGCCTTTTAAAAATGGAGAATAATCATAATTTTTATAACACCTTTCATCTGGGGATTTCAAAACATTCTGAAAACATGGATTAAGTCTCTCAGCATCCCTGTGAGGCAGGTATTTTAATCCCCATTTTACAGATGGTTAGTTAACATGAGCCACGGAAAGGTTAAGTGACTTAGTCAAGGTCACATAGTAAATTAATGGTAGTCTATCAGAGCCAAGAATGGATCCTAGGAGTCTTGATTTCTCTTCCTCTACCCTCGTCCGTACTCAAGCCAAACTCTCATATTTGGCCCTTAGTGTTTTTAAAGACTTTATATAGAGAACCAAGTGACGATTTAGCTGTACAGTAGGAATGTTTTATCTTTGTGTGATCTTTTTAGATACTGTCTTTTATTATTTCATCAATAAAACAAATAGAACAGTCATCTTGAATTATTGTCCAAACATAGCAGCAGCACAAAATACCAGTAATGGAGTTGCACTTACTGAAATCAGAAACTAATCAAAACCATATTACATTTCCTGTATATAAGCCAGAGAGAGAGAGAGCATAAAATGTGTTAAGGGTTAGAACTTTGGGCAAGGTCTCCCACACAAATCCAGGCCCCCGTTCCATTTCTATGTTACTAAACTAGCATAAATGCCATGAACTTCAAACAATAATGTCAATTTGTCTTTAGCAATTTCTTTTATCAAAAAATTAGTCTGTATAGATTCTGGGTGTTGGCTAAACCAAAGGCCTGATCAGTGTAGCAATGGTTAAGGATTGCTGAAATCATGTCTTTTTTTACGAGAACCGAAGTGAGGCTGAGAACATACAAACCCTGGGGGTTAATACACATAAGTAAATAAATAAACTAACGTGTTGCTTGCAGCATATGGCCAAATGTATCTGTATAACTGATATGCCATCATCCTTTTCTTGCTTTGAGACATTCTGTTTAAAGGCTACCTTAGAGCAGGACTCACTGGAAAAGAGAGAGTCCATATTCCCACTATCAACCCCAGTTTTTAGGGATTTATCACTTGGCTGTAAAACTACATTCTAGGGTAAGCCTTGGCAGTCAAGGTCTCAGCTTGACAGCAGTGTTTTTATTACATTATTTTAAAATGAAGTGGCCCTTTTAACCTAAGGAGGATGCAAGTTGCATGTAAGTTAACCAGTTTCGAGTGGGTTTCTTCTGCTTCTATAACTCAAAATACAGGCTGCTTGGTTTTTGTTGTTCTAAAGTGTGTGTGTGTGTGTGTGTGTGTGTGTGTGTGTGTGTGTGTGTGTGTGTGTGTGTGTGTGTGTGTGTGTGTGTGAGAATTTAGTAAAAGGCACTGGATTGACAGGTCTGTGGCATAGACCACAAAAAGATATAGAACAGACAGCACCAGTGCAGATTTCCATAACCCACTTTGGCAACGTACATCAAAGCTGCACAGCATAAAAAAATGAAACAGTGTAATTAAAAATACATATTTAAAATCCCATCTTCTTAATTTATGCCAATAGAATCCAACTGAGGTAATAAATAAGGGGCCAATAGCTGACTTTCTAAAAAAAGGGCTATGAAAAAAAATTGTTCTTAAATCTTTATGAAAAGTGGGAAGCAGTGGATAGAGGTAGACACGAGATGGTCAGGAGGAGTGATATGTACATCCTAGGACTCACTACAGCAATGTGATCCCTAATGGATGAGTTTGGTGAGCCCAAGCCCATCAGCATGAACCTTAAAGCAGATCTCTTAAATATACCCAAGACCTACACCAATGAAGGTTTTAAAATATATGTGGTACTAATTCTGCCACTATATAAGCAGCCATTGTAAAGGATTCTGGAAACGTAATACATTTCTATACACATTATAAGGGCTATAAAAAAACAAGCTACATTAAAAGTTAAGCTTAAGGTCCTTACTCAGCTACAATTTCTGACAACTAAATTTTCAAAAGTGATTAGGGATTCTGGTGCCTTCATTTTTGGGTGTCAAACTGAGACACTTTAACTGGCCCTGATATCCACAGGCCTGGCACTCAGCACATTCTGAAAATCAGACCTCTTTAAGGTGTCTCAGGTTGGTTGCCTAAAAACTGAAGCACCTACAATCATGAATCTCTTCTGAAAAATGTAGGTCTGAATGGTTACACCATGTGACGCACATTGCAGTAATCTACCGGTAACTCCCAGGAGACAACAGTCAGGAGGACAGCAGTATGAGGGCTGCATGTGAAACAAAAGGCCACCCGGGCTAAGTCAGGGTGATGACAAATTCAATATGTTTGAAATGTAACATTACGAAGAAAGGAAACAATTTCTAAATGTGCATGTCACTTATTCTGGCCCTCCTTTATATGAATAGATGTACGCTTATGCAAGATTTTTCTGAATTAAGGTAATACTCAAAGTTTACTCCACATAAGGCCAGCAGGTAGCCCCCCTAAAAAGTAGCACAAATCCAAACCAGCTAAAATCCAAGATATTCACTAGCAGCTAGAGCCCTTGCTCTAAGTTTGTGCATAAGATACAGAAGGTTTAAAAATAAATCTCAAACAAAGCAAAATGTTGGAGAAATGCACGTGTATGTATATAAATGTGTGTGTGCAAGTATGTGTGAAGCCTGCCTGAAATGTTGCTGCAACTTGAATTGGCCCTCAGATTATTGGCCAAGCTTGCAAGGCCTTGCACTCAAGGGGATGGGCATTGCTCTGTCCGTAACACGATAACTTTTGAATACCACATCTAATCAATTCCAAAATGTCAGGGAGTGGTCTAGGCATCAGTGGACAGAACCCTATTGATTTTTGGTGGAAACTGGAAAACCAGAATGGGGAAATGGGGGACACACAGAGCCACTGGCATGTGGAGAGAATAGGGGAATGCATACAGCCCTTCATATTTGAGGGAAAAGGGGGAATGTGGGGACACACGGTGCCCTTGATGTGCATGAAGAATAGGGGACCTTCAAATGAGGGATATGGGGGGACAATAGCCCCCAGCATCACTTAGGCAGCTCAAGGAGCTGGTCTAAATTGTGGTTTCCCTGACAGAACAGCTACAGCACCATACTAGAGCTGTTATCAAACTCCTTGCCCATATTGTACACATCACACATGTCTAATCATTAACTCACCTATGTTAAATACTCTGGGCCTTCTCCAGCTCCCATTAAAGTCTATGGAAAAACTCCCATTGACTTCAATGGGTACAGGCTTGGGTTCTCCATTAGCTATAGTAGCAGCAGAATACACACCAGAGAAATACAAGTAGAGCAACAAAACAATTGCCTGATCCAGCTGGGACATGAATCCACATCAGTTTTACCTGACTAAACTGCCCAGTTTCTCAGGACTGACTAAATGACTTTGGCCCCGCACTCTGCTGATCTGAACCCTCTCTGTGTATAGTTCTGTCCTCGTTTCTTCTGTAGAGTGTCTAGAAAAAGTACAAACAAACAAGGAGCCTGAGTAACAGCAAGATTGCTTCTGTGGGATGTCCAAGGCTTGGTAACAATCATGAATGAAGCTGTCTCAAGACAGTCCACAAAATCTGCACTATTTAGTAATAACAGTGTGATGTAGTATATGGCGCATTCAAACAGAAATAACTTTCTAGCACATATTCCCTGAAAGGAGGCACAATCTGAGTGGGGAAAGCAATTGGGAAAATATTCATCTATACAAAGATCTATATCTGCTTGCTGGTACTAGCAGGACAGAGGATACCTCCTCATTCCCTTGTTGGATCCCAGCTGTTAAATAGCTGGAGATGACATATTTTGGAATGACAACAGTCTCAAACCTAGATGCTGGGATGGTGAAGCTACTGCTAATAGTGAAATTACTGCTGTAGATGCTGGTGCTTACTCTTTTACTGTTATCTCTAGTGACACAATTCAACATCACATGAGGAGCTTAGTGCTTTTCCTAGTGGTATCATCATACTAGAGCATATAATAGTTCTGTATACAGAAGAGGATTTCTCAGCATTTCACAAGTAATCATTATGCTTCTCCATCTAAAAACATAGCATAATGGGAGTGAGTCTACATTGACTTCTGTGGGACTTGAGGATACTCAGCAGCACCTCTGAGGATTGAGCCCCAAAGGCTCCTGGTGCTGTTGCCAGGACAATACTACCTCCCTCTCCTCAGTTCCAATTGTGGATCCCAACGTTCTCTGGCAGTGCTCTGCACCATTAATCCAAACTTTGTGGAGCTATGAGCTCCTCCTAGCCTCAGTGCACGGGTCTACAGATCTAGAGATCCTGGTATAATGCAGTCCATCAGCAAGGGTCAGAGCACACTCTGATGGCTGAAGCTCTGTGCTGCGAAAGGGAGTATTTTATAATAATAATAATAATAATTAATAATAATATTAATTAGTATTAGTACTGGCATTATTAAAACAATGTAGTTAAAATAAACTATAAGATAGAAAGCCAGCCAATGAAAGCAGCAGGAGCCAAGAGCATAGAAAAGAAAAACTGGACTTATAGGTACCAGCAGATAGTAGAAAACACACATTGTGCAGTAAAATACAACAATTGCTGTTCGTCTAGGAGTGGACAGAATTTTTAAACTCTAACAGACTGCTGTGAAAATGTTATCTAAGTGACTCTGCAAGCTCCCTTACTCGTTCATACCAGAATTTTTTCTGTACTGTTTTCATGACACATTGCTAGCAGTAGAAGCTTTTGAAGAACAAGGAACCCTAGTTGCTTATCACTGATTCAACTCTTATGATATGTCACATGCAGAATTTTTTTACACCTAACATTGTGAAACCTAAAAAAATAGCCAGGAAGGTTGACAACTTGTGTGCTAGCCTTTTTACAAAGAGTGTGATCTGCACAGTCTCTCCATGTTTGCCAAAAGGATAAGAAATTTCCATTAACCATTAGGAGAGAGTTTGTGACATTATTATTAATTATTGTTTGTATTGTGGCAGAGCCTAGTGACCCCAGTCATGGGTTAGGGCCTCGCTGTGTTAGGCACTGTTCAAACACATAACAAAAATAGTCTTTGCCCCAAAGAGTTTACAATCTACGTATAAGACAAGAGACAACAGGTGACTACAATGAGAGAATACTGGTCAGAATGATAAACAATAGTCACACAGGACTCTAGCAAAAATAGGAAAGTAAGAGAAACCATAGGGTCAAAAATAAGGGCACAACTTTCTGTATTGTACAATGGTCAAAATGTAAAAAACATTTTTTAAAAAGTAAAGACAGTCAGAAACCACAACTTTCAGATCAAGGATTTTGAACAATCTTATGTACAGGGATGTTCAGTTTCCAGGTTTGTGTTCAGCATGTAAAAGAGGTAGTGACCATCTTGTAAAGGTCAGATTTTCTAGATATTTTTCCCAAAGTTCAAAGATGTTTGTTTCTGGGAGTGGTACAACTCATAAAGAAAAGTACATCCAATAGCAGAGACAATACATCTGTTGTGAATTATACCAACCAGAAATCTTGCAAAATCTTTTTTCCCTGTTTAAGTCACATCACAGCTGACATCACTTCCTGTGGTGGTAAGCATTCCATTCTGCTAAAAACCTAAGAGAGGGCCTGTTTTGTTTTAAACCTGTTCACACGCTATCAGTGAACCATGTCTGATTATACTTGCAATGGGAAATATGCAGATTAAGATTATTTTCCAAAGTTTGTGGAAGTGATGTAATAAATTATATTTTTATAACAGATAACATGTAGTTTATATTAATACCCAGCAAGGATAAAGGTTTAAGTATTTATTTCTAAGTTTATTCAGATGATTGCTATCAAAACACTGCAGATCGGATTCTCTACTCACTTACACCAGTTTAAATCAGGAGTAACTCAGCAGAAGTGAATGGAGTTCTGCTAGTGTAGAGCTGGAGTGAAAGGAGAATCAGTCTCCTCTCAGTTAAACCAGGAAAAATCAGGAGTCACTCCACTGAAGTCAACAAACTTAACATGGGTGTAAAACCAGTCTGAGTAAGAAGAGAATCAGAGCCTACGTTTAATAAGTAGCACAGCCTAGTTTAAATGTTATTGACGAGAACCACCAGGGTCTGCACTCATAAGAAGTATCGCCCCTACATGGCAAATCTGTAGCTTGCAAGATTCCAGAGACTGTTATTCCGACGATCACATGATATGGGTTTTCTGCAATAACAGATCAACAGTATCACTACATTGGTAATGAAACAATGCAAGATGTCTGAAAAGCTGCATAGAAGCCATGTTGTATAGGTTAATAGGTTAAGACATTTTGATTCACTGCCTACCTGTGTTCAGTGTAGCTTGTCAGCTGCTTTATTTTTATCATATGTGAGCTGTCAATCTAGCATTCATCTTTCCTTTATTTCAGATGGCATTTCTCCAAGATAATGAATAACCAAAGTGTTGCACAATTCAAAATCCTGTTTTCTTGAACTGCAATAAAATCCGCCAGCACAACACACTTCAGTATGATGCTTTTCTGCTAAACAGCAGCCTCCATGGAGAAGGAAGCTGAAACAAAATGCTTCCCGGTTCCAATGAAATCTATTTCCACACTCCCCACTCTTCACTATTTATGTCTATTATCCTCCCCTTTTGAGTGCATAAGTCCCATTGACATTAACAGGAGTTCTGCACGCATAAGGAGAAAAGGCAATCAGTCCCTAACCATGTTCTGACATTGACAGCCAAATCAAGTAATGCTGTGTGTTATGTAAACACGTTAAAATATTTTTATCACCTCTATTCCATAAAGAATTCCAGAGTTTATTATTATTATTCCTCTGTCATGTCAAGTGGATATCTTACATACATCCAATATTAAGTTATATGCTGCATGAAAATATACGGATGAATGTTGAGCAAAATAGGTCTTATTCTGAAAAAAAATCTCTTAATGCAAACCTTCTCTTTTTCTCTCTCACACACACATATGAATAATCATGTTGACCTAATTGATTTTAAACAGCATTAAACTAATTTAATGATATGGTCATTTCAATTGGAGTATGTGGTAGGGGTTTTAGAATCGGGCTCTCTATTTTCAAATTTTTCTTTCCAGAGCTAAATGGTCAGAACCCAAGCTACATTGGAGCCCACTTCCCCACTGCAAGACAGATGATATTAGTTGGGGTGATTTTTTCAGAAGCATGGTTTGAACCTGAGATAAGGAGACAGGAGATCTGTGCTCTATTCCCAGTTCTAAATCTGCCTCCGTTTCTTTATGTAGAAAACACATACTCTTGTGCCAGTGCAAGGTTTTACACCACTGAACAACAGCTATATGTGGCTGCTCCTTTACATTTTTGTCTGGGTAAGTGCAGCCCCCTTTAATTGTATATGTTAAATATAGAGGATGTCACACAACTTACATTATCTTCTGAAACATCTGTGATACCTGTGATGTGGAGAAGGTCAGGTTATCTGCTCGTGCCTGATATTATTTCATTACGCACTCATTTGCTAATCTTCAGTGCTGTGACTGTGGGGAGAATTCACAGCCTGCAGAGCCCACAACCAGCAATTCTATGGCTAGCCCTTAAAATAACGGGAAGGGATTTGGATTTGGGACCAGGCCTTGAGATCTGTCTACCTCTGACCCTGCATTCCTAACTCAGCACTTTCACAGCCAAACCTCCCACACCTGCTAGCATTTGGACTTAAGACCCACATCTGTTGCTGGAACACCAAATTGGTAACGTAACTAGGCCAAATTCACCTCTTTGTGAGTGTTTACCCCTTCACATAACACAAGAAATAGTGGTCACCTGATGAAATTAATAGGCAGCAGTTTTAAAACAAACAAAAGGAAGTACTTCATCACACAACGCACAGTCAGTCTGTGGACCTTGTTGCCAGGGGATGTTGTGAAGGCCAAAACTATAACTGGGTTCAAAAACTAATTAGATACATTCATGGAGGGTAGGTCCATCAATGGCTATTAGCCAAGATGGTCAGGGACACAACCCCATGCTCCGGGTGTCCCTAAGACTCTCACTGCCAGAAGCTGGGTGACGGGGGATGGATCTCTGGTTCTGTTCATTTCCTCTGAAGCCTCTGGCACTAGCCACTGTCAGAGTCCACATACTGGGTTGGATGGACCATTGATTTGACCCACTATGGCCATCCTTATGTTCTTGTGAAGTACAGTACATTTTACCTAGGAGAGACATTGCAGCCTTAGGTCCTGAGCCTGCATCAATCTTTAAGTCCATGCAGACTCCCATTAATATCAGTGGGAATCCTCACAGAAGGCAAGAGTGCATGCTTAGTGGATCCCAGTGCAGGGATCAGAGGAGTTTTTTTGTTTTTCTATGTGAAGGGAGAATTGATTGGGAAGGATCACGTGAGAAGTGAAATATCTAACTGGCAGCCCTAAATGCTAAAAATATGTATCTATTCACTGAATAGGTACACAACAGGCAGCAATAGTGAAAGATTCTCTGCAAATGTGGCTGAACCCTTTCATTAAAGCATCACCTGTAAGACTCAGAGGGTAGTTCTGCTTCCATTCAATCCTGTGAATTTCTGCTGAAACTGTCAACAAAGAACTGAGTGTGATAGTTGTTTTTTTGTTATAGTCAACCCTGGCCCACTAGAAAGTGAACTAAGACCACCTAATTCATCCCACACTGCATTTGTCATTGATTTTAGTCCACATGTCAGGTCTTGCTCATATAAAGCCATGCTAGCGCAACAGTGAACGTACACTTTTAGTGTGCAGTAATTGTCCTTTAGCTCCTTGTTGGCTGGATTTATTGTCTAAAACAATCATACTGCAACAGAGGAAAAAGTAAATAAAATGTTTATGAATGGGACAAATCTTCATTCATCTTTAAATATTGAAAAGGCTTCATAATCTAGATGGCAAAAAATGACCTAAAAATGTGTGTATTTACCTTGGGTTTGGCCAAGATATGATTTTCACCAAAAGCTTTCCTGAGCCAAAAACCACAACACATGAGCCAAAGCAGATAACAGATACATACATCTCTGAGGTCATCAGTGCTTGAATTATTGAACAGGTTTCTGAGCCTCTTCTGGGCAGACATCTGGACTATAGCTTCCAGTAGCATCTTCTTCTTCTAACACAGACTACACATCCAAATGTGGACAACACAGCATTATAAACCAAATCAAATAAATCATATTGCTTCTAAAGCTTGCCCTCTCCCCCACTTCCTGCCTAGTAAAAACTAAACAAGGAACACACAGCTCTTCTGAGTTTTCTGTTTGATAAATAACTGTGTCATGTCCTGCAAAGATAATCCAAACTTTAGACTCTAATCAGTCATCTTAAAGGAAGTCATCTTAAAGGAAGTGTATCTTCTGTGTGGAAAAGCACATTTTTTCCATAATAACTGTTAAAAAAACTAACACTGTCCAATTAATGTTTTGCCAGCACCAAACCTGTTATGTACAGAAAGTCATTTTAAAGATCTAGCTGATAAAGAAATAAATCTGTCAAATGCCATATTTCCAGTGCACAGAAGATGCCATGGAAAATTGACCCGATATAGGACTGATCTTGCAAGGTGCTGAGCACTTACAACTCCAGCCAAGGCCCTGATCCAGCAAAGCACTTAAGCATGTACTCAGCTTTAATTATAGAGTAGCCCTATGGTCATCTAGGATGACTCATGTAGTTAAAGTAAGCACTTGTTATTGTCTGGGTCAGGGCCAGGTTTTTAACTCATTTGGGACTTACAGTGATCAGCACTTCAGTTCATGTTAAACAGCTTTGAACACATTACACAAGGGAACACCCCTCCTTGAAGGAATACACCTGCTTCAATTATTTTTGTGTTTATCAAGGGGATGTGTGTAAGGGGAGTCCTACTATATTTTTGTGTTCTACACCTACATGGCAAAAGCATTCTTGTCTTCCTTGCCGAGTCAAGAGCCAGTATGAACATTTTTCATCCTTTGCTATTCTCATATGCACCTCCAACTGACCCTCCTCCCATTAAAAATATAAAAGATTTAGACAACAGGATTAAAATAAAAGATTAAAGAATATATAGAATGTCACACCTGCTGCACTTGTGAATTATTGGTCTCTTAAACTTCTATAACCCAACACTGTCAGTGATATCCTTTATTTACCCTTAAGGCGCTTGGCAGCTGCTAAATGGCTGTCTATGGCAGTTTGGTGGAAACAATAATAATACTTTATAAATCAATGAAAATGAAGTTTTTGCTGTGATAATCTGATATAGATTTGCTAACATTTGTATGAAATTCAATTCTGTTTGATTGCATCAGCATATGTTTCATTTCTTCCAGCACTATTGATTTTGAAGGTTCTTATCCATATGTCTAAATTATTTCTGTTACATCTTTTGTATTACTGTTTGGAAATAACCTGGATCAGCTGAAGCCATTTATTCAATTTTCAGCCTTTTTAAAATCTGGTTAGTCAACTAATGTAATCTGGCTTGTATTTTTGATAGCCAAAAAGTATCCTAAAAACATCTCCTTTATCATGGCAATACTTAGCTAAGCTTACTCTGTAGTTAAAGGTGTGTCAATATTTCCAGCATGAACCATTGACATACAAAGCCAAATTTTAAAATGGAGGCACAATAGTTGTGCCAACCAATATGCTCACATGGCTACATAAACCAACCTTTGCATGCATACTTAACTGCCATTTTTAACATTCAGCTATATAATATGCATATACAAATAGCTGCTTTTAGCCTGATTTTCAGACATGCTGAGCATCTGCATTTCCTATCACCTTGCCTGGTGGTATGTCCTTGTAAGTGTGTGCTTGGCAGCTTGAAAGACACTCTAAGAAGTACAGTGCAGACTCCAGGACAGGCAGACAGAAAAGCTGTCTAGTGGCCATAGATAGAGCTGGTTGCAAACATTTAGATGGAAACATTTTCTGTTGGAAAGTGTAGTGCTTGCAAAATCTAAACACTTTGCAAAACTGTGATTATTTTGTCAAGTGTTATCTGGCAGACTACTATTTGCCACGTGTTATTTTCAAAATTGTGTCAATTTTGCCAAATGTTATTTGGTTATTTCATTTGGGAAAAAACTTGGGGGGAAATCTAACATTTTCAAAATTGGTTGTCTTGACATTTTCAGAACAAAATATTTTGATATTTCATTTTGAAATGACTTCTTTTCTATTTTTTATTTAATGTTATTTATACTATAAAATAAAAAAGGTGAAAATGAAACATTTTGATCAAACCAAAACTAAAAGTTTTCACATTTTCTTTCTCAGAATTTCAAATGTAAAAATCTCAAAAAAGCTTCAAAACAGAATTTCCATCCTTCACACAGTTCTAGCTAAAAGCAAACATAGCCACAGACTGTGACTGCACACATTTGGCATCCTGATTGTCTATTACTATCATCTAGGGTGCAGCTTGTCTCCCGTCACAAATACCTTTCCCACCACAGTACGAATACATGAACGCTTAAAATGTGCTGCAAGTGACGGCTCAATGTGGAAAGTGGAGCCGTGAGATTCAGCATTTCTGACCAAACAAATCCTCTGTGTGTGCACGAGACATGTTGATAGAGAAACTCCTGACTTAAGTTTCTTTGCCACTTTAATACCATGGTCATAAACTTATCTGCATAGTTTCTGAATAAGAAGAATTGTTACAGTTTGTTGGATCAAAGGTCGAACAGCTCAACATAGTTTGCATCTGCTTAACTTGACACTACCTTCTAGCTACTTTTGCACCTCTACAAGATCAAATCCTAATCTTAAACAAAGAACAAGGGCCTAATCTAGTGAGGTGTTGGTCAGTGGGCCGTAAGGGCACTTCCCAGTTCGCAAGATCATGTCCTAAGTAGTTTAAAATTTGTCTCCATAGGAATTTACATATAATTGACCTAACCATAATTTGCATGCAAGGGCCAAATTCTTCTTGAATGCTCAAATATGGCTCCCTCCCTATGCCGACAGATGTCATCAGGAATTTGTGTGCACACATGTTGAGTGTCAGCACCAAAAATTCTCTGCCATTGATAGGAATTCTTCCATTTAGTTTATTTTTATTTAAAAGAAAATTCCCACCAAAATAATTAAATTATAATTAAATAATAATGCTTAAATTAAATTTAAATTTAACAAAAGACAGGAAAGTCGGAACAAAGGCCAGAATCTCTCCCACATCAATGGTATATCAAAATAGCTCATTTTTCTGAAACCCCTGCAACATCCAAAAACAGCAGGTTTAGTTAAAACTAGAGTTTTATTTTCAGCTCTGAATTCCATGATTATTCAAGCCAAACCCTTAACATTATTTTTAATGAAGGCTGGTCAAGTTATTAATTATGGCTGCATTATATTTGATTTAACAACGCTCCTTTAGTATGAAAGTTAGTATAATCCTTTGGAGCAAAAGTCCCTAAGTGTGACACACCAAAAAAAAAAAAAAAAAAAAGCATTTTTAGCTGAAGTATCCTTGATCAAATTAAATGTCTTGCTAAGAAAAATATACACTGTGTGGTCTATTCTACCTTCAGTACACACACACACACACACACGGCTTGATTCTTTTACATTTACACTAGCTTTGCAGCAGTGTAACCCACTGACTTCATTGGCATTACTGTTGAGTTAAAGCAGAATCAAGCTCAAAAATTTTATATGCATTGCTGGGAATTACCCGCACACATTTAATACAAAATAGATTCTACTTTAACTAGGGTAAGAAAAAAAATATATAATATATTTGGACACCAAAAACATGGAGGTAGCCCATTTCTCCATACACTAGGGGTCTGATCCTCGACTGTGTCTGAGTGCAGTGTGGAGAAGGGGGCTTCAGATAACCGGTGGCTGCTCCCTGGTTCAGGGCCACCGAGCACAATTTAGAGCTCCACAGGAGCAAAGGAGCTTACCAAAGTGGAGGATCAGGCATACTGGAGCTCCTCTCTACAATACCCTCTTCTCACTCAAGCCCTATCCCACCCCCAGAACATGTCCCTTTATTCCCCTTGTGCTGGGGACTAGCATAAGAACCAGCACAGCTGCTTCTGCCAGCTTTATACCTATGGAGAGTTCCCCACACTGATCATCTCTGGATGTTTTAAGGCCACTTTGTACACGGTAAGCATGTAAGTGGTATAAAGTAGCCTTAGTGGACAGGAATCTCTAGTTCTCAGTCAGGAAATAGCCATTACACACATAAGCCGCCCAGTTTACTTCAGTGAATCTACTTGCATGAGTCAGGATTGCTCATGTGGGCAAGCCTGCAGAATCAGTCCCTATATTTCTGTATCACATAATTTTGTTTGAGTCACCAATGGTTAGTAAGTGCCCTGGCTTAGTAGTAACACCTTTACCCTGATAGAAACTGCCATTGTGTAGTACCAGCGCCTTTGCCATGAATCTTTGCTATAAAAGCTGCAGGACAAAATAATCCAGTTTAATAGACCAACACCTTCAGTTTGAAGCCACCCTCGTTTTAAAGCTCTGAGCTAAACTAATTACATTTCATACAAGACTCAGCTTAGAAATAAAGATATTTAGCCTGAAAAATGAACAGCAAAATTCTCCTCTCTGATCTACCTTATGGATCACTGTAGGTCTCTTCAGTCCAGCTCTCTTTATTACCTCTTTTGCACTCACTCAATTGTGCAATTTCCAACAATGTCAATGTGAACTCCATGCATGGCATGGTGTAGTACAAAAGAACAGAATAGAGGTCTGCAATGTAGATCAACAAAGGAATTATTGTCTGAAAAATAAGGCATTCATGATTACAGTAACTGTTATTAATAGGTTATAGTTCCCTGGTGGCAGTGCTCAAGAAAGTAAATAAAATGCTAAACATAGTCCTGGAAGATGATGGTTGAAAAAAGGCTAAGGGGGAATTCAGAATCTACAAAAGATTAGGACCACATTCTAAACTGGATGCAACCGAGAAATCCATCCATCCACAATAGGCCAAAGACTCATTCAAGAAAGAAAAACAATATCAACCTTAAACCCTTTTTTTATTTGGTTTTCTGTTTGTTTTTAAAAAATAATAAAACATAAAGGCCACTGTTTCTATTACTTCACCATTCAATAGGCTTTACATTTTAGCTGTTAGCTGAGAAGCTGTCATGGTAGCAGTTATAGCGACTTTAAAGGAATGCACTTATCAAGCTCACTACACCTAAAACACTTTTTCCTCAACCTCCGCTTTCCTTCTCCCCCTCTCCCCAATTTCTCACATTCACTTTCTTACTTTGCTGCCTCTTTCTCCTTTTTCAATCTTTCTCATCTAGCCCTTCCATTGTTATTCACCCTGTTTATTGCTTCAAGCAACCCTGACATACTGGACATCATCTGAAACTACAAACGACAGGATGCAATAAGCTAGAGAATAGCAGTAATCTGAGGAAAGTTCTTCATTCACTCTTGCTCCTAACTCTCTGTCTTCTTATCCTACATAGAAAATAAAAAAATCAATACCACCTCACAGGGCTTGATAAAAGTGCTGGACGAGTACAGCAGGCATGCTGGATATAGTAAATTAAAGTGATCAAAATTTTCCAGTCGACTCTGCCTATAGCCTACATAAACTAACAACCCTGTCTGCACAATGTCTGCCATTCTGGAAGCTTTATTTTATCTGTGTCTCTGATTATCTAGAGAATGAATACATATACTGTATGTGTGTGCACATTTATCTGTATGATTGTGTGTGTGAAATAGATGGGGGGTTTCCACGTACAAACATATACAATAAACATATTTCAGTGTATATATGTAGCATTTTGGAGTAAGTATTCACATTTGTATGTGCACAAAAATAAGTAGGAACATAAACTTATGTACATTTATTTTGAGGTGTGGTATAGTCAATATCAAAAGAAATGTTTTATTTGAAATCTTCAGAATATTCCATGTAAAGTCAGATCCATTTGAAGCTATGCTAGCTACACCAGCTGAGGATCTGGCCTATTATATTTAATGTTATTTTTTTAAGGCTAGACATGGCTAAACAGCTTCCAATCAATGTCTAAGATAATGTATGAGGTATTAGAGAACAAATCAGAGAGACCAAGCAGGCAGCAGAGAGATATGGTAGCAGCACAATGCTAAGATTTGGCACAAAATGAGGAAGCAAATTCTTTCCTCAAATATACCTTTGCATGAATGCCATTGACCTCAATAGCAGTTATGGACACACATACAAACATGAGATTTGGCCTCATTATTTTACAGTAAAATAATGTAACTTTAAAATGTCAGTGGATGTCTGGGTGACTTCAGAGTATAGCACTGCAAGTGAAAACCTGGCCCCATTGTAACTCCATGGCAAAATTCCCATTGACTTCAGTAGAGTCAGGATTTCATCCTACAAATGTATCTGGTTAGGTACGTTAACCAGGGGATTTTAGTGTCACTTTCTTCCCTTTAGTGCTAGTGAACTTGTGTTTACCATCTATTTGGGTGGGTGACTGTTGTCTGCACTTCTCCCAAATAAAGGGCATGATCTTATAAACACTGCTCATGTCGTCTCTGTGGGACCTTTACACAACCTACCCTTCTCCCTGCTTGCAGCTGGCAAACGGAGGGGGCAGCTTGTACAGAGATGCATCTTCAAGCCCTGCCCTAGCCATAATCTATGCTCTCTCTCCTCCTCCTCATGCAGAGAATGGTGCTATGCTGTACTAGGTGGGGCAAAACCCCACTATATTGATTTAGATTTTTATTCCTCTACAACAAGGGTGCCGGTCCAAATGCTCTGGGCAACCTTGACAACTCTTTTAAAAGTAGACCTGTCAATTACCCCAGGATCAAATCAAATAAGTCCTCACCAACACAAGTAAAACAAAAAATAAATTCACCACCCCACACAAACCTCATTGGAATCCCACACCTCCCCTCCCCAGCCTGCCATTCACTCATCTCCTTTTGACGAAGGGAGAAGATGGGCCCAGATAACTAACAAACTGAAGAGCTGGGGGAAGTGAGGTCCAAAGACTCAGAGCCTCAATGGAGGATGCCTTTCCATCTGTGCCTTCTATCCACTGTGGCAGCATGTCCTGGGGAGACCGGCAGTCTCCTAGGCAGATCCTAAGTCAGTTAGGGTTTGACAGGGCAAAAACAACATGTTTAAGTCAACCCGGAAACCAATTAGCTGCCAACACAGGCTGCAGAGCAAAGCTTTAATATACTCATGAACAGAAACACCCCTTAACAAGCAGGCTGCTCCATTCTACACCAGCATTCAAATAGCTGTAAAGTGTAGCCTCCTGCAGAGTGCCTTGCAATGGACTAGTCTTGAGGTGCCAAAGGCTTGGACAATGGTTTCCAGGTTCACATCCAAAAGCATTGGCACCATCTCCTAGTCATCGGCACATGGAAAATAGCCAACTTGGCTGTAACTGCTACCTGCTCTTCTAATAGCAGCTGGATTCTAACCATACCTTCAGATAAACCCAGTCAACGTGAGGCGGGTGCATGCCCTCATTCAAAGAGGCAGAAATTACCTACCCTCCAATCTCTTTGTGGGCTCCCCCCAACCAGCATCCTCTCACTCTTATCAGAGCTCAACTTCAGCTAGCTAGCCTTTATCAATGTCCCAATCTCCCTTAGGCACAAAATGAGGAACCAAGCTTCAACTGCTCCAGCTGTGAGTCAGCAGAAATGAAGAGACAAAGCTGCATGGCATCAGCAGAGTTAAGACACTGCAACCCATGACGCCCCTCCATTCTTCCCTACAGCCTTGTGTACATATTAAATGAGAGAAGTGACCAGATGATACCCTGCAGAACCTCATAAGAGAGTACCCATGGGGAGGGGAGTAATTGCTCAGCACCACCCTCAGAGAGTGTTCAACCAGATAAGGTAAAGTATCTGGTGTCTACATCCTAGTTCCCACACCATGGATAGAACCACACTGATTCCACTATCTGGGACACCTTTGTGGCTATGGGAAGAGGGCTGGGTTTGTTCCTAGAGGCTGAATAAGCTATCTAAAACAGAGTCCAATTTGCTTAAGCAATATATGTATGATCAGGGAATATATATGGGCCAAATTTCAATAGGAGTCTCAACCCAGGCTGTCAAATAGTGACCACAATTTTGCACACACAGGTTTGTGCAGGTACAATTTTTCACATGTTCATTTTTACACATGTAACATCTCAAATTTGGGTGAACAGGCTCTGTTTACATCTGCAAATCACATGAAAATGCACACATCCAGCATTGGTCTTGAAAGAGTATTTTGTGACAAAGATAAGAAATATTTAGAGTGGAACACTTATAATAGAGGGTTTTTTCCCCTCATAGAACAGCTTTACTATATGTTCTCATCTCCTCTTCCTATACATGCACAGCTCCTATTAAAGTCAATAAGTGCTACATGTGTGTAGGGAAGAGAATAATATAAAGCAAAGGGTTACAAGAACTAGAATTTGCACTTTGCAATTAGCTGAAAGACAAATCTTTCCATTCCTAAGTGGTCCAACCCCTGGGAAGTCACTGGGAGTTCTGTCTGAGTGAGGACTGCAGTGTTTGAAAATCCTGAATTCTTTCAGGGTCATTCTCCACCCTCTTTAGTCTCAGTCTCTCTCAGTGTTGTTTTCTTCGCTCTTTCCCTTTCAGCTCCATTGTTTTCCACAGTCTCTCCATTTCTCTATTTGTATTTGCTGCCCCCTCAGCTCTACTTTTCTTCCTTGCCTTTCACTCTGGATTCCCTTCAGACAATCATACAGTCAATGTTTCCTCAATCAGCTTAGGACAACAGGAAGTCACTGTTTTCCCTGCCTAGGAACAAGGATTCATATTTTGGTGGTCCAGAAAGAAACTTAACCCTGGAAAAGTCTGAGGTCAGTTTGGTATTGAGAACCCACCGATTAGAGATGGCTTCTAAATCTGGCCAAACAAATCTCTCATCCCTAATTTAGATAATTTTAAAATCATGTTTTCTGCAGCTAGTATGCCCACAGATTTCAATGTGAGCTATTATGGTCCTTCACATAACTAATCAGGGCCCAACTCTGCTACCCTACTACACATGCTTAGTAATACCTTACTACCTAAGTAGTCCTGTTGATTTCATTAGGACTACGTGGGAGGTGATGTATTGCACAATGGGAGTAAATGCGGTAGAATCAGGGTTCAGTCTGGGATGTGGTCTGATTTCTACTGCAAATCCTGGACAAAATGTGCTGAGTTACAGAGTAGCATGTTTCTAAATTACAATATCTTGGCTGGTTTTGTGGTTTTTTTTATTTGTTCCAAATATCCCAAGTAATTACACCAGACTTATTTCATTTTTTTCCATTACACTTATTTTATTTTTTTAATTCAAACCCATTTTAAGTTATTTGAGCACTAAAATTATATTTTATGCCTCTATAACTTAACAGTCAAATGGATGACTACAAAAAACAATGGTCCTAGGCTGAGACCAATTTGCCAAGTTTCATTCCAGAGTGAATGTTTAGAGTAATAGTGGATGAGTAATGAAAATGCTGGCCCAGGCTTAGCTATAGCAGTGCAAATGATGATGCTGTAATAAGTGGCTGTGTGCATTACATTGGAATGTAAGCATGTATGTATGCTAACATTAATTTATTTGTTAGTTCTTGGTGTATATTTATACCTCAAAAAGTGCCTACAGGCATATGTCCTTTTTCTCACTTCCATGTTTTATTTTGCAACATCATTTCAGGAGCAAAATGACATGAACAGAAAAATAGATAAAATAAATATTCCACAATTTAGAATCTAATTTGCTTGTATTTTAATGCACTTACTTCAGCTATGCTGTGATGGAGTATCTGCCCCACAATGGCCAATGAGGGGTTAATAGAGCCCTAGGGAGGCTGCGTAGGAGGCATCCAATTAGAAAGAGGCTGCGAGGGAAGCCAATTGGGACTGGGCTGGCCCACATGAAAAGGGCTGCAGAGCAAAGCAACTTCAGTTGCTCCCTGGAGCTAAAGGAGGGAGAACTGGCTGCCTTGCAGGAGAATGAACACTAGCACCTTGGACAAAGCAGTGCTGAGCCGAATCAGGGGAGTGAGCTCCTGGCTGACTGCTAAGGCAGGCATACTGAGGCCCTGAGATAAGGGCAGAGAAGGTTCAGGGGCTGCGGGGAAGAGGCCCAGGGAAATAGACTGGTAGGTTGGAAGGGGTGCAGCATGTGGCTGTCATCTACAGGATCCCTGGCCAGGACCTAGAGTAGTGGGTGGGCCTGGGTTCCCCCACACACACCACTGAGGAAGTGGCTGGACAGCAGACTGCAGTTCCCCTGGAGAGTGTGGCACAGCCAGGGGGTAGTGTCCTGAAGAGGACGTCATGGTCCTTGGAATGACATGGGTCCAGGATCAGAAGTGATAGTGGTGAAACATCACCAGAAGGCGGCGCACTGGCTAGCAGAGATTATCCCCAGGACAGCCAGCAGGAAGCGCTAGCGAAGTGAGTCCCACCCCATCACACATGCTTTTATCCCTTTTGCATTTGCTTCCTGCAAATTTTTGTGCAATAAAGTTTTACAGATTGGAATGTTTGCCAAAAGCGAATTTAAAATCATATGAGCGAGAATTTTATAATAACTGAATTTTAAATTTATATGCATGAGTGCTTATCCCAGAAGTGCTCCGCACACATCCAGTCAGAGAACAGAAGATGCACCAGGTGACTTATCTAACTAGTCACAACTATGTACCACAGGATTTGGGAGAAGTGTGGTCCAGTAAACGGCAATGAGTGGGGACTCCGCCTTCCTGGATTCTATTCCTAGCTTTGCCACCAGCCTGCTGGTGAGGACCTCTGTTTTTATCTCTCATCCAAAAGGTGGCAACTCAGAACACTGACCAGATCTAACTCTGTGTAGTTTGTTAGATTTGATGTGTTCTCACAGCCTGAAGGGTTCATTCAGCTATTAAGTGGCAGTGTGTGTAAAAACCTTATTTAAATGAACCTCAGCCATACGTGGCAGAGTATTAAAGGATCTTATGATGAACACATCTGGTGTGTATAAGCAAGCTCTGTGACCTGTCCATATCTGGTACAGAAGTACATGACATGAGTGTTAGGAGCGGGATTAAGAACAGAAATGGAAGGAAAACAGCAAGAAAGGTTGCAAACAGGAGGAACAGGGCAATGAAGGTTGTATGATCTCATCAACATGCCACCCTTCAATGCCCTCAGAGAACTTCAGCTTTGACAAACCTTCACAGTGACAGACTGCACGCAGTATTTTGCAAGATTTTGAATTGCCAAAAAACTCCACAAAGAAACTGAAGATATACAGGTATCTTCTTTAATGGATGCTATGGGGAAGCAAATCCTTTAAATCCTTTCACTTTACTGAAGGCAGTCACAAAGATGGGGTTCTGGCTATGTTTGATGCATACTTTATACACACACCCTTCAGAAATGTGATTTATGAAAGAGCATGTTTTCACTAGAGAATTAAAGAAGATGTTGAATGTTTCATAAGAGCTCTGCATATATTGGCTGAAAAATGTGATTTTTGGGAATGCAAAACATGAAAATAACAGAGACAGGCTGGTTATTGGGCTAACACACACGAACCTTTCACAGCAGCTTCAATCAAGGAGAGATTTAACTCTATCCACTGCAATTCAAATAGCAAAACAGTCTGAAATGGTGAAACAGCAAAACCTGGAGAAACTTGGCAATCTTGAAAAACCTGAAACTAGCTTAGAAACTGTAATCAGTTTCAGTTAACCTGAGTGTTAAAAGTCATTGCCATAAAACTTCTGAGGCAAGGAGATAGAACTCCCAGGCTAAGAGGGACAAATTTCTGTCTACCTGAACAAGGTGTGGAAAAAGTCATATTCCAAGAGATGATGCATGTCCAGCCAGAGGCACATGGTATAATAAATGCATGAAATATGGACATTTTGCAGCTGTTTGCTTCATCAAAGCAATCAGGGAATTGACTCATATTATAAATAATCAAGAGCTATTGCTTCTGGGATCTATCACTTATGGTGACATACAGACTGCCTGGAGATTGAAATTGAATATTCATGGCAAAATTATTGACTTTAAAGGTGATTTAGGAGCTGATATCATAGTCATCTCAGAAGGGACTTACAATCACCTTCAATCGCCCACCTTCAACCCTCACCTGACACAGCTCTGACTAGCCCTGGAGGTATTCTGAACTGCATGGGCCAATTCACCATGGAAATAGCTTACAAACACAAAAGCTTTGCATTCAGAGTGCATGGGATCAAAGGACCACTGACCAACAATCTTCTCAGCTGCATGCTGAATAATAGAGCATACAAACACCTCTACCAGACAGACCCTGAAAGAGACTAGCTGCAAATTATGCACCTTCAGAGGACATCTTTACTTGGTTGTAATGGACTATTTTTTCAGATATTATATATAGAAATAATGTACTCAAAAGATGTAATATGTTGCAGTGTTATCAAGAAACTGAAGTGCACTTTTGCTCACTTTGTTATTGCAGAACAACTAATGACTGGCAACAGACCACAATTCACTGCAGCAGAATTTAAGTCATTCCAAATGAAATATGATTTTGATTATATATCATGCTGTTTGCCAGAAGCTGGGAATGGGTGACAGGGGATGGATCACTTGATGATTACATGTTTTGTTCATTCCCTCTGGGGAACCTGGCATTGGCCACTGTCAGAAGACAGGATACCGGGCTAGATGGACCTTTGGTCTGACCCAGTATGGCCATTCTTATGTTCTTATATTACTAGCAGCCCACATTACCCACAAGTGAATGGAGAGGGTGAGAGAGCTGTACAGACAGTCAAGAAAATCCTACAGTCATTCCTTCTTCTGAGTTATAGATCAACATCAATAGCAACTATTGGATATAGTCCAGCACAACTGCTCATGGGAAGACAACTCAGAACTACTGTTCCTACTTTGGAAAAGACTCTATCTCCAAAGTGGCCAGACATGAAAAAAGTAGCCAAATCAGATAAAAAGGTTAAAAGAGCTTATGAACACTTTTACAATGGATGTCACTCAGTTAGACAACTGCCAGGTCTAGAACCTGATGACAGTGTTTGTGTCAAATTGGATGGAGAAAAGGACTAGACAACTCCAGATGTTGTAAAGAAAAAGAATTCAGTGCCCAAATCATATGCGATCAAGACCAACAGTGGAGAGTTCAACAGAAATCATCAAAATTAACAACTTGTTCCTCAGAACAATCAACAGAGCAAATTCTACAGATGATGGGCACAGAACAAGAAGACGACGACTCAAGAATTCCAATCCAACCACATCCACTCATTGCAACAAATTGTCAGCCAGATGACTAAGTATGCATTTGGGTCATGTAATTAGAAAATCAGTATGATTCAGAGACACTTAACAGACTGATACATACTGAACTTCAAAGATTGCAATATTGTAAATGGTAGGAATGTAGAAGTAAAAAGGGGAGATGTAATCAAATGCTAAAATGTATTATGCTATTCAGCCATTAGGTGGCATTGTGTATAAAAATACCTTATTTAAATAAACCTTAGCCATACCTGGCATAGCATTAAAGGATCTCATGAGGAACACATCTAGTGTATAAAAGCAAGCTCTGTGAGCAGCCCACATCTGGTATAGAAGTACATTACAAGGGGGTATCACTAGGAAGCTCACCTCCTCTTTAGACTAATTCCTCTCATATACACAATGGACCAAGTTCACAGCCAGCATAAGACGGTGGAGTTCTACTGAATTTCGTGGAGTTGTGTCCACTTAACCCAGAATTTAATTTGGCACCGTGTGTACATTCCAATGTAAAATCTAATCAGACACTGAAAGCTGCATTAGGGCTTTTTATTCTTGTTGGTGGTGACATTCATAGGGTTTTCTACAGGAAAGGGAGTGTGGGTTTATTGCTGTGGAGGAGTTGTTGACTTTTTTAAAATAAGGTATAATGCCCCCGTTAGTTTATTACTGCCTTATAGCATTAATCAGAGGATTCATTTAAGAACATGAAACATATTTGTCCAAGAATATTGTTATAATGTACTAAATTGTGTCTTTAATGCCCATAACTCAACAATGTCTCTCCTTTTAACACACCCACAGACAGCAAAGCATTTGAATAATGGATTCTCGGAAAATTGCTGTCATAGGGGGACCTCTTCAGAAAAAAACAGGAAATCATACAATGTTAACAGAACATACTGGGCTTCATGAAAGTCAAAAGCATTGCCAAGATGCAGATCAGGAAGTATAGAGTGAAATCCTAGCTCTCACATAGAAAAGGAGAGCTATTCTCATACAGAGATTCTTTTAGAAAATTGTGTGCAAAATGACTGATACACAGGTAGGCACTCAAATACTACACTGATGGCCAGGATAGAAAAACCTGCATAGCACAGAATTCATAGTTCATATAGATAATGCAATAGAAGGGGTTCTGCTAATAATTTTATATTCATCATTCTTTTTTAACAAAATGAAATGCAACTGTTGGTACTTGCAATCAGGCTCAGAGAGTAATAAAGGAAAAGTTTACATATTCAAAAGATTTAAAAGTAAGACCAATGCTGTCAAGTATAGCTCCCCATTAATTACAATAAGATCCATATGTATACCTCAGGTCAGAATTCGGCCCATTTTGTTAACTTGTCATCTTGTCCACAGTATTTACTAGAGCTGCAGAAAAGCTGCAAAAAGTTCCCATAACTATCCATTCAATTTTTTAAACAAGTTTTCTTTGAGGGTATTCTCACCCCTTTTTTTTATTTGATCTCAGTGTACACTCTAACAAACAAGTGTACTGGAATGGTCACCAAACCAACCAACTGAAAGTGAATATTGTAGAATATTTATAAATTGAATTTTGAATTTGTATACCTGTTTATTTTCACCGGGCACCTGATCTGATCATACCATGTGACCTATGTGTCCAATCAAAACAGCTCAAATGTCAAATGCTGAATATTCAAAATGGACAGCATTGGAACAAGTTACAAACTAATGCAATACAGAACATACTGGGCTTCATGAAAGTCAAAAGAATTGCCGAGATACAGAACAGGAAGTATAGAGTGAAATTGCAGGGAAGGAGTATATCCCTCTATCTGGCTAGAAGAAACATCATAGTTGCCAGCCTTGTGCATAGGAATTTTCAGGTTAGTGGGAATGAGACAAATGTGGGGAATTAACTAATTCCTCCCTCTCCTCCCAGCACATTGAAGGGTTTTGGTGGAGGAAGCTAGATGTAAGGCAGGTGGAGAAGAGTCAGTCAGTCTCTACAGTAATGTGGAGGGTGCTGGAAGAGAAAAAACAAGAGAGGGTTCTCTTATTCTTGGAATTTTGCAGAAGTGAACCATGTGTTACACCATAACTGAACTTTGAAACAGTAAGTTCACTTTGAACTTCAAGTGAAGGTAACCCTGATGTTTGACCTTTAAACGGGCAGAACATACTTCATTTACAATGAACCATAACATGGAGGTGTTTAAACTCTACCTAGAGATGCTGAATTCAGTGATCTGACTGCCTGTCATGGCAGCCCTTTCCAGAAAGCAAGTACTATTTTTTCCATTTTACTTGTGCATTTGACAGCATATCATAGTCAGTTTCATTGCGTCCCCTGCACAGTCAGATAGTTAGTTTCCCCTGTAGTTTGTATGGGTTTCCACACAGCAATGGGGAAAAGAAAAAAATTCCTCGAAAAAAACCCAACCATATAAAATGTCATTGTAGAAACAAACATGGGGCAGATGTAAACCTGAAACTAATTTAAAGAATTTTTTTAACTGACTAGATTTCAAGCTGACAGCACCCCTTTAATTCTGAAATTCCTGACTTTGGTTGGTGTAAGCCCTACACGTGCCCTTCCTTACATGTCATCTTGGTGTTGTTCAGTATGGTTACTTTGTACTCCTGGGTTTCCTTCAACTCTAACAGTTTATCAACCATCCTGGTATTAGTTTTCCTTTACAAAGTTCATCACTAGAATTGACAGGAAACAAACTGCATATAAAATTGAACACAATGGCTAAGCAATTTCCCTGTAATGCTTTAAATCTTGTGTTTAAATGTTTTGAGGTCACTTGATAAGCACATTTTAAAATTATTACACTAGTGAATGGCACAAGCAATTATTACATCCTATCAGTCACTCAAATATAGTGATAGATGCATCCTAGGAAAGGATTAATTTCTTGCCCTGAAAACGAAAACATATTTGTCAGTAATTATCAATATCAGACCAGATCGTTCCATCAATTTTTAAGTAGAAAACTCCACTTATATTAATAGGGATTTCTGCTTGTAAAGTGATGGCATGATACAGTCCATTATTATTACTGAAGCAGTCGATACAATTATATGGTGTTGATTATTGAGCTATAATGATATAACAGCACTATACCTAGCAATATCAGTAGCAATAATAGTAATGCAAATACTAGTAGCAAAGACATCTGTTTACATGGTAAGTCCCTTGGGCAATGATAGGGTGACCAGATGTCCCGATTTTATAGGGACAGTCCCGATTTTTGGGTCTTTTTCTTATATAGGCTCCTATTACCCCCCCCACTCCTTGTCCCGATTTTTCACACTTGCTGTCTGGTCACCCTATATTTTGCACGTTGCTGAATACACTCGTGGCATTTAAAAATAAGAATAAGAATAAATCCAAAAGACCTACTGAGGATTTAGTAAAGATTTGCTTTTTGTGTCAATTACTTGTCTGGTTTTTATTTTGTTAGTGACAAACTTACTTTGAAAGTTATTGTAAATGTATGAAAAAAGAAAAGAAATGCATAAAAATTTGATTGAGAGATATTAATTAGCACATATTGATAACATAATTAGTATTTCTTTAATACTTTCATTTCATTTTACACTCTTGCTTAAATTTAAGGAATCTGGTGTAGTTAAATAATTCACTTTGCACACCCCAAATGAAAAACAACACAAAATACTGGAAATAATTACCTATACATTGAAATGGTTTACTAAATCAAACAGACCTTATTGGTCATCTGAGTGTCAATATGTGGAGCAAATGCAGCGAAAGCAGTGAAAAGAAGGTCCAAACCTCATAAGCAGAAATTTTCAAAACCTGATTTGTTATGAATGAATGAATGAGATTATTACTATTATTTACTTTCAATATTACTATTGTTATTCTGGATTATTTCAGTGGTTTTACTGATGTTACTTTCTATCACTGTATTTTAATTCTTGATCTAATAATAGAAAAAATAGCTGGAACTAAAACAAAAATATAGCTTTATTAATATCCCAGCTGAAGATAAAAATACACAGACATATGCATACATAAAAGATATAGTTACATATAGACTGAGTGCATAGCATCTATATCAGCATTGATACAAACATATATACACAAAGTCTATATAATGAGTGTATATATAGATTATATAATGATATAGAGAAGTATACTGTATATAGATCTCTCTATAAATATGCTTTACAACTGTATTTATGATGTCTGTATACAGAGAAAAAGAATGGTGACAAAAGTGATAAATGTATATATTATGTATGCTAGACGTTGTGCTGAAGTTTTGCTTCTGCCCCAGCAATTAAAGAAAAACAAAGGTTATCAATGTGTTAAAAAGAAATACTTTTTAATAACTAGATAATTTTAAGATGTTAGGTTCATACCATCTGTTAATCTTAGTTGTGATTAAAGAGGTAATCCTAATGCCCATTATTCCTAATGACAAGACCAAGCAGGCTTAAAGCATTAGCCGTCGGAGGCCAAAGAGAAGAAGCAATGAAGGATATCAGCAATCTTAGCCACAATTGAGGAATTGGCCCGTCCTCCACACAACAAAAGTGATACAAAAGAATTACACCCTCACTAAAGTCTATTTCCTCGTATAATCACACAAAATGATTTTTCTTAAATATGATAATAAATCACAGCAAAAAATCAATGTGGCAGGGCCCAACTGCTATGGCCTGATAACGCATCAATCAATATTTAGTATTTAGATTTTAATTAATACATAGCAGAGCAGAGGCCTTTTAAGAGAGAAATATTATCTCAGATAAAAAATCCTGCACTGTTAGCATGCAAAAGTTGTAGCTCATATCTGTCATTGATCAATCCGCGGGAGTTGTGATTAAAAACCCTTGAAAATATCAGACAAGAGCATAAAACAGATTGAGCCAAAGCGAGTATGTTGTAGGGATCTTGGCGTGCACAGCCACTAGCACAGGATGCTGGGTTAACTTTAGACAGAGAACTGAACACTGTGAATGGAGCACAAATTCTATTCCCTGAGCATTGCTGAGCAGCACTTTAACAAATGTGTGAAATTTACTGTGCTTGAGGTAACAGCTAACAAATATATTACTGGGCTGAAGAAAGAACTTTTGGTTATAGAGCTTTAACCTTTTCCTCACACACTCCCTGTCCTGAGCCTAAGAATTTGCACGATCAAAAATTAAGACAGGAACATAAGTTTTTGACTAAAGATGATGTCCCATGGCTTTGTTTTTCTATGTATATTGCTGGTTTCACCTAAGAAGAGGGAAGTCAAATTGGGAAATGTGAAGTGATACATATTTTCACACTCTCTAATCCATTTTAGCCAATTTCTAGATCAGTTTCCCCCTTTTTTGTTTTTTATTGTTTGTGTTTTTGGGGGGAGAGGGTTTGATTGTTTTGTTTTTTGTTTCCATGACACTAACATTGTTGTCTTTATGGTTTACTAATTTTCAGGGTTTTTTTAAAAAAAACATTAAATACATATTTATGCTTATTTTGAGGCTAATCCAACTTCTTCTGAAGACAGTAGCAAAATGGCTTCAGTGGGAGTACGATCAAGCCCTCTAGTCTCTGTTTATCCTCTGTGGTACTTTACAGACTCTGCAGCTGGAGGCCACTCTGTTCTAAGAGGGAAGATTCCCCCTCAGGAGTGGCCATTTAAAGGTTCTATAGTTGTCCATTGCTTCCCTCTTTCAGTCTGTAGCTCCCTGCCATCTGATAGTGATCTGTAGTAAGTACATTCTAGAATCTAGGGAAGGAAGTCATCAGAGGCCTGAGCATGCTCAGTACCTCCCTGATGTGCAGAACTGATTGGGGCAAGGATTGTGCCTTCCTTTATGTTTGTATAGTGCCTACTATATTTTGGGATGGGTTTTCCCTGGCTGAGTCAAGAAAGACATGGGAAAATTTGAGAAGAGCCATAGCCCCAGAATTCTCCCTCTGTCTGCCCCGCTCCAACCATGATTAAAATATTTGAGCTCCCTGCCCCACCCTCCTAATCACAATTAGTTTTTTCTTTGCTTCCCCTTCCAGACCTGGCCTCCATACCTATCCCTATCCTTCCTACGTGCAACCATAGACAGGAGCTAGTAGCAGCTCCTGTAACTTGCTTAGCATCAGAGGGAAATAGGAAGAGAGAAATAGACCAGGAATAGAAAATACTGGAAGATCAGTTTGTTTATATTTTCCCCTGTGCCTCCAGGCTGAACTGTTCCCTGAGTAGGATGTTGTGGTGCATATGGATCTGTAACTGTTATGATTCCGCACCTTACATTTTAGAGGACTCTGCTTTCTGTAGCAATTGCGACCATTTGTATGATCAGTTCAGTGCACAGTGTAATAGGAGAGGCACCCCAGGCACCCTCTGAGGGAGGTTTCATTTTGTTCTTTTTAGTCTAACCATGGACCAGGACATCCCTGAATGGAGAAAGGGGAGCACAGAAGCGGGGGAGGAATTAGAGATGGCTCCCATCAGAGGGCCTGAATGAGCTGGAACAGCCACTGCCACAATGAGGAGCAGGGTGCTGTGGAGTTGATGCCTTGAGCTCTTTTCACTGCCCTCAGTGGCTTGTTGGTCAGATAGGAAGTGGAAGCAGCATCAGCAGCTACTGCTGCAGCTTAACAGCTCTTGCTGAGGAGCCATGGAATGACCAGGAAAGAGGAGGAAGACAACACCCCTCAGCAGCAGCCTGAGAGATGACTCAACTGACAAAACCCAGGACTTGTAATGTCCCAGGAAAAGTTAAAGATATTCCTGGACAGGTACATCAAAAAGGGACAATGCTGGGAAAACCTGGACAGATAGCAATCCTACCTACAATAGGAGTTCACTGAGTAGTGGAGGGGAGGGGTTTTTCCCTCTTCCCCCTTGGCCCATAGGTTCCCTGAGTGGGGTTTTCCTTCTCTCCAGCCCCATTATCACTGTACCTCAAAGAGATAGTCTACCTAAGAAATCTCCACTATTCACCCTCCCTCTGTAATGACAGGGCCATAGGCAGCCTTGCCTAATTGCAAGGGCAGGAGACTGGCTTAATGGCTGGAACAGAGGCAGTCATGCCTAATGACCAAGTCAGGAGTCAAATTATTAAGTCCAAGAGGTGAGCCAGACCCTAGGAGCCAGGGGTCAGAGCCATGGTCAGAAGCCAAATGCAAAGTACAGGGAGTAAGCCAAAGCTGAGAGCCAGAAACCAGGAGCCAACGGTGAGAGCCATTGTCAAGAGACGAATAGCAAGTCCAAGGAGCAAGCTGGAGCCAGGAATCAGGGATCAGAGCCAGAGTATTGGCAGGAGCAGGGCAGGTGAGCCAGGAGTGGAATAAGGGACAAGCATCAGGGATCTGGAGCAAGAAGGGAGCTGAGAATGAAAGCAGGACCAGAAACACCGCTGCAGGCATGGAACACACTTGAGCAGCTGAGGACCAACAGTTGGGCAGGGCTGAAGACTGTGCCTGCTGGAGTCTTCAGCCAATCAGGAGTCTGGGTTCATTAGCTGACTCAGCTGAGGACAATGAGCAGGCTCTGGCTTCTGTTGTGGATCTCTGACACCCTCCAGGGAAATCGGTTCCCTGGACTGAGGGGAGGGTATCTCCTCTCCCTCCTATACTGGAGTGTCACCTCTATTGTGTAGAGAAACCACAGTCCCTGTACACTCTTTATGCTTTGGTTTTCCCTGGGACTCACTTCCTACTGTTTCCAGCAGAAACAAAGAAGCCCAGCCCATGGCAGTCATGGGCTGCAGCTGCACCGACTAGTTACCTCATTTCTGTATATAGTTCATGTTCATAATAAACAGTATTCTTGCTGGCAAGTTAAAGAAGTATGGCTGGATGAATGGACTATAAGGTGGACAGAAAGCTGGCTAGATCATCAGGCTCAATGGGTAGTGATCAATGGCTCCATGTCTAGTTGGCAGCCGATATCAAGCAGCGTGCCCCAAGAATTGGTCCTGGGGCTGGTTTTGTTCAATATCTTCATTAATGATCTGACCTCCCCAGAGAAGATCTTTGTTTTCCTGCAGCCCAAGAAAATTCCCTCTTGCCCAGTCCTCAGCCTCTGCAAAATAGGGCTGCAAGGATCTTCTCCTTCCTACAGGGAGACAGGAGTATTTTTTATTTTTTCAACCTTTGAGTAGGGCTTCAGTTTCAAAACTCCCATTTCACAACAGTTCATGTCACTCACAAGCCTTGAACTTCATGAGATTATTCATCTATCCCTATCCTAAACTGATCTGGTGCTCTGCCTGGGACCCAGGAGCTCTGTCCTGAGTAGTAAGCCTAACTCTGATGCTAACCCACCTCCTTGGATCTGGACACAGAACCAGCCTTTCGGGCCTGAGGACCTGCTGCCACAGATCAGATTTAGGGGACCTATAAACGTAAATCACAATCTCATTTATGGTGAACTTCCAATGTGGAAAAAATGAGTTTGTGCTGGGCTTTGCTTCTTTATGATGCATCTTTACATTAACCCCTATGTTGACAACTCTGGCAATTTTATCACAAGTCTTTCAATATTTGTTGTGGTTATTTTGTCGTCCCTCCCTCACAAAGTTCCAGCTCTCAAAGTCACATCATTAAGTGAGAATCTCAGATTTCATTTTAATTAGTAAGTTTCAAGCCCTCATGGTTACAAGAAAAGCTTGAAAATGTGAACCCCAAAGGCTGAAAACTAGAAGACAAATAAAACAACCCAAAATATTTTTAAGCCAACCTCATGATTTTGAGGCATTTAGCTCATTGTTTTGTATGCTTGAGGTTGGCAGTCCTGATAGTGACACTATATGTTGCAACGTCTAAAAAAACATAACCTGATAAAGAAGACAAGTTGCTATGGAAGATACTCCCAATAATTCAAAGAGAAATATTAACATACTCTCATATGTTTATAGTAACATTGGTTTTCCTAAATTATTTATCAGGATGATAGTATTATCTAGTGGTTAGAACAAGGGTCTGGAACCAGGATGCCTCTCTGTGACTCAGTTTACCGCTGGGTAAAAAGTGGTTATTACAATACTTACCTAGCTACCTTGTAGGGTGTTTTGAAGTTTAACTAATTGATTTTAATTATTATAAACTGCTATGACAGCTTGGCTGAAAGGTACTATGGTATGTGCCAAGTGTCATGCATTCTGGGCCTGACTCTCTAGTGCCTTGTAGTCATTGCTACCATCTTTTACAAGTGAGGGAAGAATTTTGATTTTGTAGCACTTTGCACTCACAAATGTTAATGACTACATAAGGGCAAGGCAATGGGGAATCAGGCCCAGTATTTCTTGTATTTGCAGAAAAAGTATGAAGAGGGCATCTATATATGCCCCAGTTTTAGAGATTAGCTTGGTATAAATGCTTAGACAGACATGTTTGTGTATGTAACAGGTTCACAAGAAGACTGATAAGATGCACCTTTTAATACATTTGTTTGTTTTAAGTGTTCTGGTCTTCTTCAGACCAATACCACTTTGCCACTGTCTCACTGCTGACTAGGGTCCCCTGATGCCCTAATTCCAATCTACTGTCACTCATCGCAGTCAGTCAGTAGCGTTACAAGGTCAGCTGAGACATGGATTTCTAATAAGATTAAGGCTCATCAGTATGGTTTTAGCCTTTTCCTTTTCTGAGGCAGAGGAACAGTATTATTCATCTTAGCAAGACTTCTAGTTATATCTCAAAGCACCTGCTGCATTCCTACATGTAATAAACCCTGCCTTTCTCCCCCACCAAGGAATCTGCTATTCTACTCTTTCTTCTATATCAATCTGAATATACAATTTGTGTAAAATCTTAAATGAAAACAAAAAGCAAATGTTATGGGTGTGAGGTTGTTTTGAAGGATTTTACTCTATGGAAGTTAGAAATATTTCAGTCTACATGTGCTGAAAAACTAACCACCAAAGGAGAGAGTCAATATCAGTACTTGAAAGATGATATCAAGGAGATGCTTTCCACAGTATTTCTTCTTAACTTTCTGACATGCTACAATTCATGCCCTTCAGCAATTGAGTAGAGTTACAAATCCTTGTATTTTTGGATGCAATACCTTTCTTCAGTACAAATTGCTTGAAATGGTCAGGCATACAGACTTCCTTATCTATTCAGATGTGTTCATGTTAGTATGAACTTTTCTTGTACATTTCACTGTAAAGAGGTGTTATACCTTTTCTTTGGTGTAGTAGCCTTAGGTTTCATGCTGGTGGTTGACAGACTGGACTTGTCAAGTGGCTGCCACAGAAATCTAGGGAAGACTTTTCACCCGCTTTCTATAGGAAAGTCAAGTGCCCTGTCCTCTTTGCCACCCAAACTCCAGATACTATATCTCTGAGAGACAGCTAGATTTTGAATCCCACAGGGAGAATCCATGCCTCTTGACAGATTAATTGTGACACCTCCCAGACTGCCTGCAAACTGGCAGACAACTCAGTTTGCCAAATGTCAACATTGTCTAATTGGCATTTCAGCCCTCTTCTCATTTTTAATGGACATGAAAAACATCCAGCCAGCAGAATGGTGAAGCAGCAGCATTGCTGCATTGTTCTCACACTCAGGAGGCCTCAGGGCTCTCTTGGCCAGCTGTGGATTGGCACTAGCATCCTGTGCGAAGGCAGGTACTTGAAAGCTCCGGACCTACTGGGGGGAAAGTATGACCCAGGGACAAGGGGAATGGGAAAGAAATTAAATGGAAGGCACCAACTGCTAAAGTAAGTTGGTTACAAGGCTGTCCAAGGCCTCCTCTGACCTGGTACAGAAAGAACTACTATCCCTTTTGGAAGAAAGGGCTCACCATGAACAAGGAAAGGGTTGCTATAAATGTACTGAACAATAAAAAGTCACAAGATACATTATATTCAAAGATAGCACACCTTCGTATGAAGAATTCAGAGTAAAGCACACAAAGCCAGCCATCTGTTAAAACAGCTGAGAGACGGCAACTCATGCATTACTGTGGCTGTCTATTCATTCATAATTGTTCCCCACATCTCAAGAAATAGATCTGGTTCTCTTTTTCATATCTATCGCTTGGCCTGTCAGAGCTGTAGTAGATTACTTTTTCCTCACTGTACTAAACTGTGGTTTTCCAAATAAATTATTACACCACTCTTGGCTTGCAGCAGTAGTGTGGCAGAATGGATAAACAATTCACGTGGCTCAACCATCACTCTAAATCTTCATCAGACACTGTTTCAGTGGCTGCACCCCTTTATCTTAAACATGTCATTCCTAATTTCCTGTCACAGGGTCTCTCCACATTATTTCATATTGTTTTAAATTGCACTACACATGTCCATGAAAAACTGACTGTACAAAACACTGCCTGAATTGACTAAATGAGGTGTGTGCGGGGCGGGAGGGAGGTGGCTAGGGAGAGTCAGGGTTCTTACAGCTTTACTGTAATTAGTGACACGTAAGGTTTTTAAATCTTACCACTCTCCATATAAAATGAATGGCAAAAAAAAGTCAAAGCTACCAGATAAATGCACTACATATTTAACAGTTATAATTAAGTTATTCTGTCAGTAACCCAGAGACTAAATGCAAGGAGATGCAGTAACACATATAATCAAGGCGGGTTTTTTCAGCAAAATAGGAAAAACTAAAGTTTGAAATGATTTTTTTTAATATAATGGTTTTACCTATTTTTATGCACCACCCCCCAATTTAATTATATTAATTACATGTAATTTAATTGGGCTAGAGTTTGATACGTTATACCATTTCTTTTGATAAACACACTTTCACAAGAATGTTATTAAAGACAGAAGATTTTTAAAAGCTTAACATCAAGAAAGATTTTAACGTGCTACTATAAAAGGATTTTCCTGTTTTAGTGAGAATTATGACATTATCCATCACTCTCTAACTAACCACATGTTAAGCATAAAACGAAAGCTTTTCTTCATTCTCAATAACATTTTCCATAATACCCCCTTCTAACTGCATGCAGGTGCATGTTTTCAGCCACTCTCCACAGTACCTTAACAATCATTACAAATCCCACTTATCTAAACTAGTGATTAAAAACCTTTAAGGAGAAGCTGTTTAATTAAAAGTAAAGTAGACATTTATTATGTGTTTAGTGTGCCAATTTTGCTATGACCCAAGAACCATTCTCTAATTAAATTTTGTAATTCTTTCAGATATTACAAGCACAATATGATAATGCAAAAGAAACATAACAGCTCATTCAGAACTCGTATGTGCACTTCTCAAGTATTAACAGGGCTGGATTTAAAACCTAATGCTTGATCCTGCCCCTGTTGAAGTCAGTGGAGATTTTTTCCCCCATTCATTTAAATAGAACCAGAATCAGGCCTTTATTGAGACCATAATTGCAGTCTGGGCCCATATAATCTCATTTACACCAGTGTAAACCTGAAGTAAATTCCAGTGACTTCAGTGGAATTACTCCAAACTTACACCAACATCACTGTAAACATAAGACACTCTGCTGATTAGGAACACATAACTATTTACTACAGTCTTTTAGCATTCTTCCTTCTGCAATGACAATTCTTCTGACAAACATGTACACAGGGTGGGCCTGATTCTAAGCTCCCTTACCCCAGTCTGAATCGGGAATAACTCATCTGAAATTAGTAGATTTACACCAGGGAAAAACTGGTGTAAAATCAGAATTATGCCCTGCATGAGTATATATTTGTGTGTGCATGTAAATATATTGTATTGTTATAAATATGTACAATACACACACACACACAAAGTAAAACATAAGACCTGAGATCAATACACTGTCTTTGTGTTGATCAGAAAAGCATTTGTATTCTCCCAGTAATATTTTGAAGAATAACTTAAATCATTACTATAAAACATGAGTATGGTTGCACTGCTTTTCTGAGGCACAGGACACTGCCAGTCACGTGAGAACACACCTCTGTTGTTCAGTTTTTATTGTTATTACTTTAACAGTGACATTTGACCTCTTTAGCTGCTTGTGTGTAGTGAAGTGTTCCTAGCTCACACCTGGTGTCAGTAATAAAACACAGCATGCATAAATAATGAAGATATGTTTGTGAAACTTCACTAAGTGGCAACTGCCTGTGACAGAGACCCTGTTACTAGTACATACTGCAGTAAAGGCTTGTTAATGGAGACTGCTCAGCGGATGACAAAATGACCTAATTAAAGTTTATTCTAAATGGCATCAGGGTCATAAAAAGCAACAAAAGAGGAGGAAATGGCTTTAGGTGGGTTGAAAATATATTGTAATTTACATTATTACATCTACAAGTCTCTACTTTTTGCTATTTCCGGAGAATGTTGTATTCACTTGGGACAATATATATTTTAATTAAAAGAATGATTGATTGACTGATCAATTGGATGTTTATTATTATATTGAGAAGGGATAGCTAATGGTGTGCCACAGGACATCATTTCCATCAAAGATGTAGTAAGAATATCTGCTGAGAATGAGGATAAGGGTGACATTTCTCCTGTCAGTTACCGGATCAGAGACACTCAGAACTAATAAGAAATTTCAAATTTAAGTAGTCAGTCCATTTGGAGGGAAAGTACTTTCATATATGAAATACAGTGCATCTAGTGTAGGGTTTGTTTTATTCTGATTTAGATCAGGACTGAAACAATGGACCCCATGAGGACTAGATATATGGCACAATTTACAGAACAGTTATTTGATCTTGGATGCTCCTTTCATAGGAAAAGAAGTAGGGCTAGATTCACACAGGCATTTAGGTGCCTAAGTCAAACTTAAGATCCTCAAAATTCCTGCTCAGCTGCCACCTAACCATATAGGCTCCTAACATCCTTCAGCACTTATATTTCTGCTCTCAAAATGCACTAGGCATTTAATATCTGCCAATGGGCATGTGTAATGCCACCTAAGTCCTGTCGTCACTGAGCTCCTTGGCTCTTAACTAAGCATTGCCCTGCCTATCTTGCCTGCAGGGTCCAATCTTACAGGCATACTCAGCTGTCACCTCCCAGGTTGGGTCCTACATCTATACCCACTGGTTAGAGCATTCACCTGAGATGTGTGAGAATTGGGTTCAAATCCCACCTCTGAGTGATGCGAAGTAGGGAGATGAACCTAGATCTTACACCTCCGAGGCAAGTGCCTGGACTACAGGAGGGTATGTGGGGGGAGTCTCTCTCAAGCTCTCCAGTTGCTGTTCCTCTTTGCATGAAATACTTAAATAGCCATTGGAGCAGGGACTGGAACCAGGTGAGTGCCCTAACCAGTGGGCTCTGGAGTCACTATCTCACTAGCCCAATGAACTATTTAAGTATTTGATACAAGTGGAACAGCTTCAACAGGAAAGAATGAGAGAGAGAGATCCACCCCCAAATATCCTATACCCAGCAGTTAGAGCATTATCTTGGGAGGTAGGATAGATGGGTTTAAATCACTGATCCAAATCAGACAGAACAGGGGCTTGAACCCAGATCTCCTACAGCCAGGTGAGAGCTCAAACCACTATGCTATAAGGAGGAGGTGAGGTAGGTGGGGGGAGAGAGGGGACTGCTTTAGTCACCTAACTCCAGGCAAGGGTTTCCACTTGTGAGTCCTGAGTGGAGGGGAGCGTCAGCCTCCAGCCCAGAGTTAGGCACCTAATTCCCTTTGAGAGGTGGGGCTTAGGCCACACCCCTCTTCTTGGCATTTCCTAGTGGCTAGTTTAGGCAGCTCCCTACTCAGCATATGCTGACTTCTGAAGATCCCTTTCTGGGCACTTCTCTCTCTCTCTTCCGGTATTGTGTAGGGAGTCTGGGCACCTAAGAGCCATGGGCTGTGGATTCCACTCGGCAGTAAGGCACCTAAATGTTAGGCATTGCAGTGCCAAATCTAAGTTCCCTTTGTGAATCTAACGTGAACTGTGTGCAAATGAAAGGAGACAAAGATAGATATCCCAATGAGAAATTAGCAAGGAATAAAGTGTCGATGATTTTGAACAACGTGCAGCTAATTTTCCATTGGTTCCTATCATGATTCTACATAAATCTCTTTTGTATTCTGTTACTCGGATGATACCATGTGAAGTATCTAAAGCATCACTGGGGTCCAAGGAAACAATGTAATTCTTTTTTCAGGCAGATAGACACAGTAAGGAGACTACTGGAATAGACCATAAGTACCCACCATGTTTACTGATTGTCCAAATTAAACAGGAGTCATTCAGTTCACCTCTGGACACAAAATCCCAAGCACAGCTTCAAAGCCAACTGTAAAGCTTCCTTCCAGATTTCAGTTCCTATGTGGAAGTGAACCAAAATTATCAATTGTCTGGAGCACTGGATCATCCATAGCAGTTCTCTTAAGAGTGGCAGAAATACAAACACTTTGCAAAACACTGAGGATTTTTTAGCTTTAGAGAGCCAATGACACCAGGACCAAGTACAAATTAACATGCCTGAGAAAATTAATCCTGTTGCAAGGCCTAATAATAATAGCAGGAAGCATGCCAGTAGAAATTCTAATAATAATAACTTCCGGTTATACCTTTCACTAGCTGATTTCCAGGGCCCTGATTCTGATAGTCCTACTCATGCTGAAGAATACTTTACACCATGAGTAGTCCTGTTTAAGTAATACAGAGTAAGGTACTACTCAACCTTAGTAAGGTGGCAGACACTGGTCCTATTTAATTAAGCCTCACAACATCCCTGATTAGACATAATTATCTCTGACTCACAGATGGGGAAACTGAAGCACAGGGAAACAAAGTGACTTGTCCAGCATGTCAGTGCTAAAGCCGGGTAGAGAACCCTAAAACTTCCAATTCCAGTTCTCTACTCCAGTCACTGTAAAACATTTCCTCCACTTTCTCACATTGTGTTACCCCAGTTCTTCTGATCTTTGCTGGAGATGTCTGACTGGCTGAGAGAAGGAACCAAAACAGAAAGCCAGAGAAAAACCACCAAGGCAAAATTGGAAGTGGGTTAAACCAAGATGAGGAGTTCTATCATTTAATTTTATTTGAACATTAAAACTAAAGCAAAATGAAAGCTCTGCCAGAACTCCGCAGACAGCTAGTTTAATATGCAAACACAGTTTTCTCACAATAATTAGCTTCTTTTGTACTGATCTTGTAAAGTGCAACAATATATTAATTGAATACAATATGATAAACTCGAATGTGAAGCTTTAATTTGTTGCAATAGAAATACTGACAAAACAAGTGAAGCGACATTTGTCAGCATAACAAAAAGTCATCCAAGCCTTTCAATATGAAAATGGTTATTGACCTTTAATAGTTAATTTATTGACCCCTAATAGTTAAATAACTTCAAATGAGAAATCAAGTAGTTATATTTAGATCAATTGATCTACACCATGCTATTTCCATTAGGAAAGGAAATTATTGTCCCACTCCAGCTGCCTTGTAGTACCACCTGGCATGTATTACCTTATCGGGAAGGAAGGCCCCTCTCACAATGCAGGAATGAGAATGTGACCAGTCCTTCTAAAGGCCACAAGAAAAAGGAGTTTGCCCTAAGGTAGTGATCCTGGTTATATCTAAATATATTACTGAGTTGCACATCAACACTTCTTGTGAACTGCTAAAAAGAAGGCAAAGGTCCTTGCCCAAATAGTGTATTTTTTCTTGACTTCCATAAAAACTGATTTTTTAAACAACATATATTTGTCCTATAATCCCAGGGATGTGGGACAGCACAGATATCTTTACTTCCTGAGTGTAATAAAACTGTGGACCATCGGATAGTGATTTGTCTATAGAGAGGGAAAGCCCAGTGCTGTAGTGCTCCATCACCTGCAGACACATCTTCTTGAGCTCAATCTTGTGAGATATCATAAGTAAATAAGGTCAGGCTGTGTCAGTACTTGGTTAGGAGACATCCAAGAATTGCAGGGGTGATTTTGGTCCTGATTCAGCAGTGAACTTAAGCACATGCCTAACTTTAATCATGTGAGCAGTCTCATTGGTTTCAAGTTAAGCACATGATTAAACACCTTCCTAAATTAGGACCTCAAAGAGCGGCATTCTTACTCCGCTCAACCAAGACCATATTGAACCAACACCCATTATGGTGTTAAGGGACACTGTGCTATTGAAGGTGTTATCTTTTGAAAGAAAAGTAAAATAAAGGCCCTGGCCACTTGTCATCCTTGATAATTAGGACCCTACCAAATTCACAGCCATGAAAAATGCACCATGGACCGTTAAATCTGGTCTTCCTCTGTGAAATTTGGTCTCTTGTGTGCTTTTACCCTATACTATACAGATTTCATAGGGGAGACTTGGGTTTCTCAAATTGGGGGTCCTGATCTGTAGCAGATCACAGACTCACTGGTGCGGCGCCTCCTGCTGGTCGTCTTGGGAATTAGCTCAACTCCAGCTCCGGAGAGCCCTCTGCTGGCCATTGTCTTGCCTGCCTCAGGCCCTGTGTCCCTCCCAGACCCCGGTGCCCCTTTACCTCAGGGTTCTGTCCCAGCATTACCCCCAATTTCTGAGTCTCCCCTCCCAGGGGAACCTCCAACCCCCTATGCCCACCTTGCCTCAGTGGCTACCGCCATTCATCATTTAACCCCCTTTCTCTGGGGCAGACTGCACTCTGTAATGTACTCATCATTGACAAGGGGATAGGAGCGGAGGGCAAACTTTTTGACCTGAGGGCCACATCGAGGTTCCAAAACTGTATGGAGGGCCAGGTAGGTAAGGCTGTGCCTCCCCAAACACCCTGACCCCTGACCCCTATCCGCCCCCTCCCACTTCCCACCCCCTGATTGCCCCCCTCATAACACCCAACCCATCCAATCCCCCTGCTCCTTGTCCCCTGAATACCCCCTCCCTGGATCCCCTGCCCCTAACTGCCCCCCTGGGACCCCACTCCCTATCAAACCCCTCTTGTCCCCTGTCCCAGACCCCTATCCACACCCCTGCCCCTCACAGGCACCCCAGGACTCCCATGCCTATTCAGCTGCCCCTGCTCCCTGTCCTCTGACTGCCCCCCTGGAAACACCATGCCCCTTATCCAACCTCCCGCTCCGTGCCCCCTTACCATGCCGCTCAGATCATCAGAACTGGCAGCTGCACTGCCCGGCCGGAACAGCCACACCGCCGTGCAGTCTGGAGCATCGGGGCAGGCCGGCAGCTCTCGCAGCCACACCGCCCGGCAGGAGCTCGCAGCCCCGCCTCCCAGAGCACTGGTGGCACAGCAAGCTGAGGCTGCGGGGGATGGGGGACAGCAGGGGCAGGGCCACCCCGGGGGGGGCAAGTGGGGCAATTTGCCCAAGGCCCTGGGCCCTGCAGGGGCCCCCACGAGAGTTTTTCGGGGGCCCTAGAGCTGGGTCTTTCACTCGCTCCAGGGGCCCCAGAAAACTCTCATGGGGCCCGGGCTCCCAGCGCTTCTTCCACTCTGGGTCTTCGGCGGCAATTCAGCGGCGGGGAGTCCTTCCACTCTGGGACCCGCTGCCGAAGTGCCTCGAAGACCCGCAGCGGGGGGGCCTTCCATCCAGGACCCACTGCCGAAGTGCTGGGTCTTCAGCACAATTTGGCGGTGAGGGCCCCCCGTAGCCAAAGACCCCAGGCCCCCTGAATCCTCTGGGTGGCCCTGAGCAGGGGAAGGTCTGGGGGCTAGCCTCCCTGGCCGGGAGCTCAAGGGCCGGGCAGGACAGTCCCGTAGGCCCACCTCTGGGTAGGACCTGGGTAGTAAGCCTTTGCTTACTCCCGGGCTGCCCCTCTGCAGCCCCAGTACCTCTATAGGCCTTCACCAAGGCCTGCAGCCTGGGGGTTTACCAGGCTGAAGCTCCCCAGTTCCTCTTGCCCTTCCCCAGCACTGCTCTACTTCAGGTACCTTGCTCCCAGGCAGCCAGCCCTTCCCACTCCAGGGCTAGAGTGAGACTCCCCCTGCTCCTGGCCCCCAGCCCTCTTATCAGGGCCAGCTGGGCCCTGACTGGGTGTGGCCCCAGCTGTGGCTGCTTCCCCAATCGGCCCTTGTTCTGCTGGAGTGGGACAGCCGCCCCACCACATGACCAAAAAGAGAGTGGCAGGGGGGGTCACAAGGTTATTTTCGGGGGGTTGCAGTATTGCCACCCTTACTTCTGTGCTGCCTTCAAAGCTGGGCATCTAAAGAGTGGCGGCCTGTTGGCCAGGTACCCAGCTCTGAAGGCAGTGCCTCGCCAGCAGCAGCGCAGAAGGGTGGCAATACCATAACATGCCACCCTGACTTCTGCACTTTTGCCTTCAGACCTGGGTGGCCAAAGAGTGGCGGTTGCTGACTGAGGGCCCAGCTCTGCAGGCAGCAGCACAGAAGTAAGGGTGGCAATACCATACCGTGACATCCTTAGTCCTGCACTGCTGCTGCGCTGCTCCCAGCCAGCAGCCACCACTGTCCAGCTGCCCAGCTCTGAAGACAGCGCCACCAACAACAGTGCAGAAATAAGGGTAGCAATACCATAACCCAACCTACAATAACCTTGTGGCCACCCCACAATTCCTTTTTGGGTCAGGATCCCTGCAATTACAACACTGTGGAATTTCAGATTTAAATAGCTGAAATCATGAAATTTATGATTTTTTAAATCCTATGACAGTGAAATTGACCAAAATGGACCATGAATTCGGTAAGGCCCTATTAATAATCCAATGGCACTTATCTTTCATGAAAGAGTTGTTAGCCCTGGTATCCTGGCCAAATTCCAATACAGGTCATTATATTCTTCTTCTTCAACACTTTGTCAGACAGTCGGCCGTAGCAATCGTTCGCCATTTGGTCTGCTCCTGTGCAAACGCAAAGGCTTGACTGCCTGACAGTTCAACATCGGAACAGACTTGATGAACCCATGTAATAAGGGGTGTGCCTCTGGGCCGCCTCCACCCCCTAGTTGGTGGAATTTTATCCCGGATGTTACAAGCCACCCGGAGAACGGCGTTCGCTGGAACGTCTTGTGGCATCCTTGCGACATGTCCAAAAAGCGTAAGGCACCACCTGCGGACAATGGCCCCAGTAGTCTGTAGACCTTAGCGACCATAAACATCTTCACTACAGATTAAATCATTCCACTTTATGCCCAATATACGATGTTGACATTTTGTGACATTTATATATTAATTATATTCTCCCTATCTATAACTCCTTCATGCTTGCAGATGGATATGGGATTCTTCGCTAGAGCTGGTGGAAAATTTTCCAACTGAACATATTTCCATCATAAATTCCATTTCATTGAAACTGAAACTTGTGAGGAGAATGTATCAATTTTGATTAAATTTCATTGGAAAAAAAAGAATTTAAATGAGGTTGAAATGTTCTGTTTTGCCACTTTCAGAATAGAATGTTTTAATTTTCCATTTCTAAATGACTTTTCATGTCAACATTTATTTTGTATTATGAAAAGTTTAAAAACATTGAAAAAATTGAAATCAAAATAAGATGGGTCAATTGACTTAAAACAACAAATCAAAAACTGTTTTGCAACCTATGCCAACATTCTCTGTTTTATGTTCTGGTTCTGATTCAGTACAAAAACATACTTCAGTTGCATAATTTCCTCTGAAATGGCAATTCTAGTTCCCATACAACTCTGCTCTTCACTTTTAATCCCAAACTGCGGTTGGTATATTATTATTGTGCTCAGTTAAGCAAAGTGCTGTGTATCCCACACAAAGGGTGTTACATTTCAATGCTGGTGGCTAAATTCCACATACTGGGCCAAAGTCATATTGACTTTTTTTTCTTAAAATGCATAAAAGTATTGCTCACTCTGTGCGTGCATTACTATTAACTTTTTTTAAATAGCACACATTATTTCCTGAATGTCAATATTAAAAGACAGTCACACACCCCTTAACTTTATACCACCCCAGCAATCATGCTCTCAAAGAAAAGATCTCAAAGATCTTACCTAGGTTTTAATGGAAAAATGAGGGAAGCAAATTCCAGAGCCAAGGCTCCCCCACTGAGAATATCCCACTCTTAGGCCCCAACCATTCAAATCCAAGACTGTGAGCAAAACTTCTCACTTGACCTTGATTGCTATAGTAGCCTAAAGGAGAGAGACAGTCCTCCAAGTTACCAGACTCCAAACTATAGGGCTTTATAAGTCAATGTTAACACTTGAAATTGCATCTGAAAGCAAATATGAAGTGAGTGGGTAACACTGCTAAACATCTTTATTCTGCATTAGCTTCTAGATAGTCTTCTAAGGTATCCCTGCATATAATGCATTGCTATAAATGGGAAAGTGAGGCTGGTCGTATGGTTAAGACACATGCCTGAGCCTCAAGAGATGTGAGTTCTGGTGTTGATCCTACCACAGAAATACTTAGGGGCTGAGGTCCTCAGTGTGTCTGAAAAGATGTCTCAATTGGTGCACTCAAAAATTCAACTAGGAAAATGTTGGCTTTAACGTCTGTCATCTCAATTTTTCTATAGGTAAAATAGGGATAATAATGCTTACCTACTTTGCAAGAGCAGTGTCAGGCTTAATTAATTAATATCTGCAGACAAGGGATCTATGCTGATTTATACCAGCTGAGAATATTGCCTTGAATATTCCCTTAGCTGTAACTGTTTTGAATTTACAGAAAGCAAATCTTTATTGTATTTGGTATTGTGATTTCAGTGGGAGTTAGGTGCCTAAGCACCTTTGTGAATCCCACCATTAGACTTCGCATAATCAGAATTGGGAATACAAAAATGTCTCTGTGATGATACTCCACATTAAAATCAATATGACAAGACTGTAGAGATATTTACACAATGAGAAAGAGAGTGTACAGGCCAGGGTACCAGGAAACCTAAGTTCTAGTTCTGACTTTGTTACTGTCTCCATCTGTGAATTGGAGCAAGCCACTTATGTTTAATTTTGCCATTTAGTGCAAATCCTTCCACACCATTTAAGCCTCACTTCAGAGCTGCACAGAATGGGGGGGAAGCATTGGTGAAACACCCACACAGGGTGCCTCTCCATTAGCCAGTAAACACAGGCCGGTGAGATAATTCAGCTCTCTTTCTAGACATTGGGAGTGGACAACAGCCCTGGGATCTGTGTTAATGTAGACAAAATGGTGCTATTGTACCATGCAACTAGTGCAGAAGGGCTGTGGCCACCACACTAGCACACACACTGTTTTAGAGCCTACATGGGAGAGACGGGGGGGGGGGTGTCTGTTCTTCATCCATGTGCCCTGGCCCTGGGTTATGGATGGATTTCATCTCCTTAACACTTTCTTTCTGCATTTCATTCATATTAAAGTGTTTAATTGTGCACTCAACACTCCCTTTGACTTCAATTGGTGCCAGATCAAGCCCAAAGATCAATTACTTTATGCAGCTTTGTGCAGGTGAAGTGAGTTTCATCTTTAAAGCCTGTGTGCATACATTGAAGTCAAAGAGAGTTTTACCACTGGCTTCAATAGTCACCTGTCTCAGGTCCTTCCCTTTCTCTGACTTAGTATCCCTTCATCTAAAATGGAGGTTGCAACACTTGCATACCTTGCAATAGATTGCTGAGGATTAATAAGCTATTTCAGTTAGTGAGTTTGATGCTTCCAGCTTCAGTTTGGTTGAAATGTCAGGAAATGCAGAGACTGGACCCTGCATATTTTTCAAAAACAAGAAGAAATGCGGGATGAAATTCTGGCCCCACTGAAGTCAATAGGTGTTTTGCCATTGTTTTCAGTGGAGCCAAGATTTTATCCATAGTTTTCAGCTCTACAAAAGCAGCTGAAAAAAATGTCTTTAATAGAGGAATCTCTTTGATACTCCCCTTTCATTGTCTAATGTCATTTTTCAGATGGTTCACTTGAAACTATTGTATTAGCTGGCTATCAAGTTGATAAGGGGTGTCTCTGAAGGCATTATCATATTTTAATAATTCCAGGAAGTTCTGCTAAATCATTACAAAAATTGGGATCAGTAATGCGTGGCTCAGGCTTAGGCTTTATGGAGATCAATTTATATTAAATGATTGCTGCCATCCCAAATAAAAATGTTATTTTGACATCTTTTACCTTCATCATTGCAGTTTGCAGGTATCCTGAATCATCTTGGTGGTTTATATAACAAGATTATTATTTTTCATCTCATATGCTCTTGTGTGTAAATGCCTAATTACTAATCAGAAATGCTCTTGGGCAGAGGACAAGATTTTCTTTTTTCAGTCAAAATTATAAAGTAGCATATTTCCAGAGGAACCAAATAATATGCAAGTCATGGAAAAGTATTGATTGCATAATAATGTGATGTCAACAGTGCAGAATAATCATGTTTGTAGGTTGGGCACAGGAGCCTTACATACATTATACAGCACAGATTGTACTGTTGGTATGGAACTTACAAATTGAGAGTATGTACCGTAATTTTATTAAATAAAGATTTATTCGCACACAAAAATCTTTATATCAAACCATGGTAAAATGTTATGATCTTTTTCCTAGACTGATTAACAAAAAATACAGTGACTAGTATTAAATCTGAAGTGGATGACATTTAAGGTCATGAAAGGCAATCTTAGTGGTACCAAAATCTTTTAATCTTATTTGCAGATTATTTCATCAGTGGTTCCCCAGGGCTGGAAAAGGATTTTATTCTCATATCTTTATAATTTAATTGAATATTGAAAGTGCAACATACCATAAATTGCTCTTAATTCTAAAAAGTACATTTTCATCTCTATCTTAGCACACAGAAATGAATAAGATTACATGAATAAGATTACTATAGCCCCAGAAATATGCAGATCCAAATTCAGCAGGGGTGTAAAGATTTGTGTAATATCATGGTTGGATGTAATTAGGAAGAAAATGGCTGTCAATGGCAAAGTCATGTAACTTTTATCAATTTCTAATTCAGTGGAGGTGCAAAATGAGTACAACTTACACCAATTTACTTTTGGGCAAAAATCAAATTCAGCCCTGACATGAGTGGGTACAATTCCAGTGGAAGTGAGAAGGTCAAATTCATCAACGGGGAAAGTTGTGGAAAGTACCAGCAGAAGGCCAACTAGGGGAGGTCTGTTTTACTTTATATCAGCGGTTCCCAAACTGTGAGCTGGGACTCCAAAGTGCCAGGGCTGGCTTAGACTTGCTGTGGCCTGGGATGGAAGCCCAAGCCCCGCTGCCCAGGGCTGAAGCCAACGCCTGAGGGCTTCAGCATTGGGCTGCAGGACTCAGGTTGCAGGCCCCCTGCCTGGGGCTGAAGCACTGAGCTTCAGCTTTGCCCCCACCCCCTGCCCAGAGCGGTGGGGCTCAGGCTTTGCCTCCCACACACCCAGGGCAGTGGGGCTTGGATGGGCTCAGGTTTTGGTCCTAGGGTTGTGAAGTTTGAAACCCCCTACTTTAGATTATCCTGTCACTTGCTTCCAGTGCAACATCCTGGCCCCTTTGCCCCTTTTAGAGTGTAAGATACTCTAGTTTTTCACATCCACTCAGTGAAAAACCAGTGCAAGTTACATTACTCTGCCAATTACTGCCACCTTGTTTATGACTAGCTTATACTAGACATCGAAGCCTGAGACAGGTTTCATAGCCGTGGCCCCAACAGTGAATCCAGAAACAGCTTCAGGCACGGTTCTTCACAGCCCCATTGCCCAAAGAGCACAAGGTAGAGGGAGAGGCAAGACAGAGTAGGAGAGGTTAGGGATGAGTAGAGTGTGCACTTCATCAATTACCCTCTGGGGAATCCACAGGCTAGGTAGTTAATGCAATCATTTAACTTTTCTGCAGAGCCCTTTTGTGCTGTGGAAACCCCCTTTGAGAGAGTTTTAGGGGGCAGCAGCCAATGGGGAAAACTAGACAGTGCAATTCCATTGATGCTCCACCAAGGATCCTGAGGAAGTGGCAGGAGGCTTTGGAGCTACTGTGGAGGAACAGGGACTCAGTGCATCTCCATGATTCACAAGTTCTGGAGTCTGAGCCCCTTGTACGTGCAAACCCAAAAGCCCCTGGCAGAATGATCAGGAGAAAATTCTGCAAAGGAATCTCATACAATATTCCTCTCCCACTGCCTCTTTCCAGGGTTTTTTCCACAGGACTTACAACCTGGTCCATTTATTTACCGTCCATTACATAGCTATATCCAGTAGGTATTTATAGAGCATCAATCGCACACAGTCTTGCCTAATGACAGATACTAGCATGATGTGGCAAATACAAAATGTGTCTCTGAAACAGCAGGGTCCAGACAGCTCGGCTAACATAAAATAGGGAACAAAGTACATCTATCTGCTACCGTCTCTCCTATCCTACTTGTGACTGTTACAATTACGTGGATCTCAAAAACACTCACAACTCCACAACCTTACACACGTCGCATGCATTACAACATCTTGCAAGGAGGCTTACAGCACTTTGTGGCATGGAGCACGCCTCTTGACAAAAGTAAATACCCACCACAAGCTGGGTCTTTGGCTGTGATATACCACACACAGGCTGTGGTCTGGCTCTATGAACAAAACAGCATGGCCTAGCTTTCACTTCACTGACAGGCATGCCTGAGTTCACAAAATGCTGCAGTCCATGCTCAGAAATTATATAAGTAATTTCCAATCATTATTTATTTATTTATTGGCTTTTCTATGGTCCCCACAGCTGTAGTATCGTAGCATGTCACAGTAAACATTAATGAATTCATTTCCATTTTACAAATGTGGAGCATGGGACACAGAAGAGTTAAGTGACTCGCCCCAGATGGAGTCTGTAGCACAGACGGAAAGGAAGCTAGAGCCTTTCCCCTCCCCCACATTCTCAGGATAGTGCCTTAACCACAAAAGCCATTCTCCCTTTCACAGCACAGTTTTGTTCCCCACCCCCAAGTAGTCTCCTGAACAACTAAACAAAATGAAGACTATTTCTAAAACAATAATTTGCATTGAGTTGTACTCAGATAAGTTATTACATTAAAATAGTATTGATCTTAGGTTGCCATAGAGGAAGACCTATATAGATGTAATCCACACTTTTCCAGAGAACAAAGATGAACATATACATTGTCCCATTGGATCAGAACAGTAGCCTGTCTAGTTTGGTGTCCTGTCTGTGACACTGGCCAGCATCAGATGCTTCAGAGGAATACAAGGAACTCCACTAAGGATATTTATAGAATAACCTGCCCACAGGTGAAATTTCTTCCTAACACCAGGTGATTAGTCTCTAATGTGAAGCATTTTTGTTAATCCTATCTAACGTAACTGTGAATGTTCCTGTTATTCATGTAAGTGGAACAGACTCAGATCTAAGAGTTCTGATTCCAGAATCTGGCCCAGTATCTCTGAGGGCTGGATTTTGCATTTGGAAATTGTGCACATGAAATTTGGTACAGCTGCACTTGATTTCTTTGGCGGGGGGAAGCATGTGTTGGGTTAAAATCTCCCAACCACCCCCCTTCTATTCAACCACAGATGCCCTATTGCACCTTTGGGAGAAAAATATAGCACAGCTACTTTTATGGTCAGAGGCTGCAACCAGTCTCTCTAATTCTTAGACTGATTGATTCTGCATAAAGAAATGATGCATGTTTGAATGTTCATTTGAAATCAAGCTGTGTGTGTGTGTGTGTGTGTGTGTGTGTGTGTGTGTGTGTGTGTGTGTGTGTGTGTGTATATGTGAGAGAGAAATGTCACATGCATTCTTTCTCTCTATTATGTTACAAGGAGATTATATATAAATATTTGTAATATGTGTACAGCTATGTATATACAATAGGTACACACACACTGAATATATAGATAGCTACAGATAGTACGAGCAGAGGACATATTCCAAACTGGGAAGTCAAACCGTACCTTTATCCTCACAAAAGAGAGTGAGAATAGGTTTGTTCTGCAACTACATTCTCTGTGTAAGCAGACAGAGGCAGACAGGATGATTGACTGATCAATTGATTTTGATCACAATAATGGCAGAGATTTTGCTATAATGGCCAAAATCACAGGATGAGAGAGCATTATTGCACTGTTTAAGTAAATGTTCACAATCCAAAGGTGATACTTTATCAATTTTGTCTGAAAAAGCCCACCATTTTATACCTTTAACTGACAAAAAAACAGAAAGTCAATACTACTGCTGCCATTTTGTTTTACCTTGAATGAAAGTGTTGTCAGGTGACATTAGTGAAAGAATGGAATACACATATGTGGAAAGGTGCACTATTGTATAGCTACATTATGTGCCGTTCAAAATAAAAAAATTATTTGACTCACTGTCAACCAGCGAAGATCTTTAAAAGCAAAAGAGCTTTTTCAAGGATACATTATATATATATTTGCTTTTATATGTACTTTTGCTGGCTGTATGGCCTGAAGCGTTTGCAGACAGCAGAAAAACATTTCTGAAAAGTGCGCACCAAACTTTGGATGCATCAGAAAATAGGCAGTGCTTTATAAAAATATCCTGTGACAAGAAAGAAGAGTTCTGACTTCCAAACCTCTTTTAACTTTCTCATTTTAAGAGCCTCCACCCTCTTTAACCTTTTGCAGAACCCCATTCCCTTCCATACACACACTTCTTGAATTTGCTTTTTCCCCTCAGGAAACCCAGCTTTGCCCATCTTCCTATGGTCTCTGTTCCATCTTCTTTTTGATGCCCACCCCTTTCTATTTCTGCTCAAGTAGCTCCAACTCCCCTCTCTATCCCTTCAACCGTCTTTCTTTTTTATTAGCAGGCCTTCTTTATCGACTATATACTACACATGATAGGCCAAACTTTCAGCTTCCATATGTGGTTCACTGCATTTCCTCCTGATGTAAATACTAGTCCAGGCTACATCTGTGAATTAATTCAGGTCACCTCCTGGGAAGGTGTTTCCTGGGGAACTCAGTATACCCTGTTATGAAAATTTGCATGAGCACTGCTAATTGACTGAGCAGCATAAAAAGTGACACCACTCAAAATATAAAGGAGTTGCTTTTCACGGACAGGTGTCTTGCAAAAAAGTTCAATTCAGTTTAACCCACAAAGTTCAAGTGGCTTCAGACTGTACTTGGAAGCTTTCTCCCATTCCTGCAAAACATGACACTATGGTTAACATTTAAAGAGTAACATCCTTATCTTCTGATTAGATGGTCTCTCTGTTTGGACTTCACAAAATTAATCAGGAATTAAATGTTCCTAGTGCTCAGTACCTAGAACCTTATTATCCTTTTTCACATCTGTAAGTGAGATATGCAGGTGTATGTATATTGGTGTACAGTCAAACCCAGCTAGCCACAATCACTTGGGAAATTCATGATCTTCAGTTTTTCAAAAGTAAGATTTAATCAACTGTACTCAGGCCAGGCCACAACACTGGATATCATTTAAACCTTTCAAATACTCAGACATACAGAAAAGCCATGCACAGTTTAACCAGATCTAACAGTACAGGGGTAGTGGCGGTTGGGGGGGGTATGAAGCAGGGTTTGTAAAATATGTAAGCATTTTTCCAAACACTTAAATTCCAGAAATTACAACATCTATCTAACAAAAAGCCAGAATAGGAAGTGGGAGAAGCTATTTCTTAATCAGGTGCTGCCTGTAACTATGCAGAGTAATCTAATTTGCAAGTAGGTGACCTATATCTCTAGACATACCTGATTATTTATTCAACTAATCAAATTATATTGTGTCATTTGATGATAGGATGTTCACGCTGCTGACACAATGCTATTTTTTGTTACCAGATAAGGCAAATTGATTCCAATCTATATTCCTTTTGTTAGTCATCAACTCTTACACCTAGACCTACCAAGGGAAGCATGAATGCACTTTGTTAAGTTCAATAGCATACATAGCATTAGGTCATAGTAAAGATATGCATTGTTGAATAAAAACAGCGACCACCAGCACTTGATCAGCTTTGTCTACATACCAGCAGCTCAAATGCCAAAGTACACTGCAGTACCTCTCTCACACAAGCAGGTCTGAGGGACTTGCACAGTTCTACCTCTTCTACTTGCTCTGCATCTGTATTAAGGGAAACAGAAGAACAACATAAATTAGGGGCTGCACCTTCTTAGACACCTCACTTTTACCCACATCTCAAGACCAACAGGCATTACAATGTTGGGAATAGCTATCCCCTGTGCCTACTTGCAATACATCTTTTATAATGAATGTAAAGTGATGTGACACCATCAAGACCAGGTGCAAGTAACTTTTTTTTTTGATTGACTGGTTTAATCCTCCAACAATATCTACTGAAAACGTCAATGAACAATGATACGGAGGGATCCGCTCAGGGGGCTGGAGAGCGGTGTGTGTCCTGGAGGAGGGCCAGTACCGGAGGCCTCAAAGGACAAGGACATCGATATTTACAAGATTCTTTTGTCAGCTCAGTACGTTATTTAAGGAGGGGTGGGTGGGTAACGATTTAGTGGGAAGTAGGTGCGGGGGGAGGGCTTTGAAAATAAATAATTATGAGATGCTCCTCGTGCGGACTAAGCCCTCCACTCATTCGAGGGATGTGAGCTTAATAACAACCATTGTTGTCGCTGTTGTTGTTCCCCTCCTGGATGTTGGGGCGCTGACCTCTCCTACCTCAGAGGGGTGACGCTGGGCTGCTGGGGGGGGGGGGTCTGTTGTCTGGACACACAGACGTCTGCTGTAGGCTCCCATTGTCTAAGCTGCAGCAGGTCTAATCGCTGCCATCTCTGTGACCCTTAATGAGCTGCAGCCTCGGGTGGGAGCTTCCCTGCTTTTAGCGCCGCTGCCGCTGGCAGCAGCCGCGGCTCCAGCGCGGAGCCCCAAAGCCCGGGCCAGTTCCCAGCGCTCCCGGGAACGGTGGAGGTGAGAAGGCAGCAGCTCCCCTTCCATCCTGGGCGGGCCAGAGTCCCTGCCCAGCCCGCCCCGGAGGGAGAGGGAGAAAACCCCGCTAGCCTTTTTGCCTCGGCTGCCTGGTCTCCAGAGCGCCCCGTTTAGCACGGGGATCCCGCGGCGTCTCTCCGGGCTGAGCGGTCCCGCGGGGAGGGAAACGGCCCTTCGGGAGAAGTTTGCTCCTGGGCTGGAGACCGAGTGCGAGGCGGCATTTGCCAAAGTTGGGCGAAGTTAGCGACCAGGGGCCAACGTACAAGGGGGAGCCGCAAGGAAACGTGCAGTGCAGAGCACCGGGGGGATGGTACAAGGGCAGGCAGCAGGGAAACGTATAGCCCCAGGGATAAACATGCGGGGTGGGGCGAGAACACACGATGGGTATAAAGGAAAACATGCAATGGGGTTACAGACCTAGGGAGAGCCCCCTCTAAGGGCGGCAAGTCCAAAGAAGAAAACATACGAGTGCGATACCTATTAGGGAAGGCAACGACCTCCGAGAGGGGGACACACAAGGAGAGACAGGAGGGGAAACATACACAAGGAAGAGGCAGGGAAATACCCGGTAACCACTGGACAAGTGCTTTTGCTTTGCTATTTCACACGTATCTGGTACGGATTCAACCAGTGATTATTTCAAAGAGCAAGTTCGGGTATTTCAGGCGCCAGACGGAGGGTTTTAATTCGTCCCACTCCATAGACCACTGCGATTTTTCCCCCCTTTCTTTCTTTCCTTCCCCTTCTCCGATAAAAGAATGAATGGACTTGTGGCCAGGCAAATCTGATCTTACGCAGAGAGAGAGAGAGAGAAAAGTATGCCATAATAATTGAATGAGTTCATATTTTCATGTCGAAAATAAGAGCAGATATAAAATTGCAGCCGGCAGTTAGCTCAGATTTGCATTTTAAAAAAAAATTACATTCTACATTTTTAATCTCGCAAACGGGGTGAGCCAGGGCATTGCCACTTTTCTTTGCCTCTGAAATGTGGTTGTCCCTTTCGTGAAAGAATATCAGAGATTTTAAAGAGCTTGCCCGTCGTATCAGCCGCCTCTCTCTCTCTCTAATCAGGAGGTAATTCTCCATTAAGAACTGGGGCGGCTGGCCGAAATAAATAAAACTTAGTTGTTTTGATCATTGTCTCTCTCTCTCACACACACACACACACACACTTCTAGTCTGAAAAGCGCAAACTTGCCTTGAAATGGCACTTCAGCTTTAATGCGAGTCTAACTAGCCCATTAAATATGATCAACATACCGTTTGCATGGAATGAAACCTTTCCCAGTCCTGATTGCTCCAAAGGGGAATCACGTCCTACCTCCCACCTTCCCAATCTTCATTCTCCCAGTGTACACACTCTTGTAATTACTGGTGATTGTGCTAATGCAACCCTGAGCAAAAGCATGCTGGTAGTCTGAACAGAGGAGCCGGGAAATACCGTTAATGCAAGGGAAATACACGTGGATTATGCTCTCTCTTTGACATGTTTGTACCTCTACCGACCCTGTACATTCTGTGCATTGAACATAACACTTCATATCTGTCATCTAAAGAGCTCATTTCCGACTCTCATGTTGCTTCCTTAATTTTTTGTAAATGGATCACCAGGTGATCTGGGAAGAAATTATGTTTCTCTTTGAGAAAAGGGGAAAGGAAAAAGTGGGGAAGGCGACTTGTTAGCATTGATTCTAAACAAGCAATACACTTTGGTATAATTTCTGCCGTGATTGTTTCTTACATAACTCCCTGCATCTAACGCAGACTGGTTCGCTCAGCAGAGAGTATAATATAACATCGGGCCTTCTGAGTTCTTAATTTCCCTCCTGCAATAGAACAGGGCTTGAGGCGTGATCTGTAACTTCCTTGATCATCATTTGGTTTTCTTGTTAAGAGGTTGAACGGTTCTTTTCTTAACCAAATATTTTTTTTATTTGTTCAGATGACATCCACCTCTTCACCCTCCCCCCCCTTTTCTTTTCATCATCAGCAAATAAAGATTAGGTGGGCAGATTATAGAAAGCATTTTCAGTCTTGTGCTGATCTTTATTCCAGAGCCTTTGTGATGATATTGATGATGATGATGGTCAAGTGGACAGTTTGATTTTTGTGTTTGGAGCTAGTTATAAAGAATCAATATTATATCAAGGGGTAACTTTCGTGATAAAGGACTTTAACCACTCTGGCTATTCATCATAAGTCTGTAGCAAGCAGATAGGTCAAAAGAAATTATATTGCACTAAAGAGTGTGTCTTCTTATCTCTCCCATACCAGGGGAATAAGGGACAAGCCGATCGATACAGTAGCTGCTGTATACTTCTTGCAATTATCAATAGCTGATTTCGTCTTTTGAGGCCTGCATCTATTAATACAAGCTAATAATAATCTTCTGCGCATATCTATAGCCAAGGGGATAAAAGTTTTATACCTGACAGCACTATTTATAGTTACTAATGTATACCCTATACTATTTATATATGTATTCATCATGATCTGACTAGTCATTTTAAGTAGCATATAGCTCTGTATATGAGTAAATATAAACTAGGTTTATGTGCATATTTACATATGTAGATAGTGTGTATATTACTGTATATATGCCTATAGCTAAATGTATACAGATGGTATGTATATTATATATACATGTACACATGGTATAAACGTGAGTGTTTACATAGTGTATATATACATACACACTGAATTTATGTTGCTGTGATAATGTATAGAGATGTATATACTTTATATATGTCCATGCTACTTAAAAATGGTTTGTTAAATTAATATCTCATCTATTAGGTTAAAGAACAATAACTTATAGTAGTTGGGGTTTGCTAAGTGTGAGCATGAGGCTGAGTGTATATGAATCGATGTTTATTTAGATCTAAGAGTGGCATGATATTAAATAAAAGGGAAAGTAACTTAAATGTTTAAGGCAAAACGTTTAGGAACGATTGTGCAGTAGACTGGTTCTATAAATCTGACGCCGGAGCTCGTTGCTTTCTACAAAAAAATTGTAATAGAAAAGAAACATCTTTATAATTGACATTTGACATGCTGTTTGGGTTAGGCTGTGGTAGACCAAGCACAGATTTCGCTCTGATGGAAACATTTATCATCGTGATTGCTACAGAGTGGCAGGTGGTGTTATCAATTACCTCTTCTTACCAATAATAATATTAGTATGGTAATATCTTTGCTCAAGTGAGAACGAATTAGCGGTCAGTTGCTGCAGCTTTAAACACACAAATGAGTGCTAGATTTAACCCCAAGGTCCTAAAACAAAAGTTGGGGTGAAAGAGGGGAGAAGAGACTTCATACTGAAAGAAAGAATAAAAGATAATATAAAATAAAGTCCAGATAATTGAACGTCCCCTCTGAATAAAGTTGCTGAAGCAAATTTTAAAAATAACCAGCAACAGACTGATGGCACAAACTGTCAGATCCATCTTATCTACATGTGGGTTTCTTTGATAGGTTTATGAATACAAATCTTAAATATTTATATGCATGCTGACGGAACTATGTATACTCTTCTTGTGAAATCAATTTTGCAAATAAGCTTCGTTTTTTCCTGAATAAATGGTACAAATTAAAGCAAACACCTAATTATGCGTCCCATTAATGTAAAAACTACAATACTAATTGGTAAATAATATTATTAAGCAGACAAAATAATAACGTGTTGCTTCTTACGATGAAAACAGCATTGCAAAGGGGAAGACAATTAACAAATTAGATTTAATTATAGAGGAGAAAAGCAAATTTTGTTTTTTCATCAGTATTAAAATATTTTAATAGATCCGCCAGTCATGTGGTTAAAAATATGAGTGTGTACAGTGTGTATTCGTACATATATAATTGTAAATACATGTATTTTATACACACATTTACATATTTCTGTGCTCGAGTTTACTGTATTCATCTGTTCACACACACGTGCATAAAAGAAAGGGAGATTGTGTTCATCAGTTTCCCCTCCGAAGTGACCATATTTTTGCAGCCCAACTTCAGTAATTATGTTTTCATACTTCAGCGTGAAAGATTAAATAAGAGAATCGTGAAAAAGTTTCCATCTAATAAGGGAAGTGGGGGGTGGGGGCCGAGAGATTAGAAACCACTTTATGATAACTTTACACTTGCCTTCCGAACCCTTTACATGTTTGAGTTGACGTTGTTCACCTAAATCAGTTACAAAAGTTTCGCCTCTATGATGTGCTCATTTACAAAACGTAGCGATCAAAGCACTCTGCTTTCTAATCTGAGGGGCATATGCAGGTGTGGGTTAAAAGTGATCATTTCACCAGAGTCTCTTCCGTCTGCTGAGCCACTCAACGAAACGTGAATGTAGCCTGGTCTTAAAACGACGCAGAGCCCTACACCTTTGTCCACAGCTCACGTGTATCGCTTCTTAAAAAAAACCAGCCCTATAAAACGTGTCACTTCTTGTAACCCTAGAATATGTAAATGTCAAGAGATACAAATCTGGTAATTATGCCTTTCTTGCCTTTGTGATCTCCGTTGTTCATTAAATATTAAAGACTGGATTATTTAATTTTCCACTTAAAGTTTCTCTCACGTCTGGCAAAAGCATATTACACTTTTTAAGCAGAAGACAAAGTACGTTCTCATAACATTCTCGAAGAATTGTTTTCTAGACAGGTTGTAAGCAATACAAATCCCATACAAGTCATCATTGTGCTACTGGGGACGCTAAAAGACCTTGAGAAATAGCAAATTCTAAAGTTTAGGAAGAAAATGTTGATTGGGCAACAACAAAATCCCTTCCGAAGATGACGGGATGAAAATTGACACATTTCAGTTGCTACTGCAATGGGGCGGGGGGAGGGGGGAATGCCTGTGCTAGATTAAAGTGCAGCATCTCTGATTCCAGGCGAATGTTTCAGACACAGTCGATAGCTGAGCTTTTTTCACCTAAAGCAAGTCTGTAGAAGTTTACCTCTGTGCCATCTGAAAGAGAAGATGTAAATAGAATATGTCCACCATTGCACTTTCTGAAGGCTACTTTAACACTCGCAAGCGATCGCTTTCGCCTGCATTGTGTGTGTGTGTGTGCGTGTGCGTGTGCGTGTGTGTAAAACTGTATTTGTGTGTGGTGCGTGTAACAGTCCTCTTCCTGTCGGTGGAAATACATTATGTTTAATAAGTGCTTAAGCCCCCTCCCCCTTCATATTGGAAAATTACATCAGATTTCAGTCCTCAATGTCGTTTCCAGACATTTTAGTTTAGAAACACTCCGGGTGACAAACTTTCCGCCAAAGTGGATCTGTCGCAGAAAAGTTAGAATTAGAATTTAGAGACTGCAAGAAGTATTTTATTTGTAAATGCAGAAGGCGCTGGAAAGGGGTCGTCCTTTAAAATCACACGAATGGAGCGTAGAAAACAGACAGACGTCTAACATTTAAAGCCATTTTTTTGCCCTTTCTAGGTTGTTTTTTAGGATGTGTTGAGGGTTTTTAAAAAAAAAACAACAAACAAAACAAAAACGAACACCCCAAATACAAACATCTCTAAAAGCGTGTGTGGCCATAAACTATCCAGACTGGCCTAACCTGGCGCCTTTAACTTATTTTGTTTTCCTACGTCAAAGTGGCGAAGAAACCAAAAGCCTAGCGATAATATCACAATGCAAAAGATAAAAGAAACTAGCAGCAGGGGAAGTTTACTCAGAAGTCTCCCAAAAAAGCCGAGGTTAGTGTATTTCAAGGACTACAACTGGGGGTGGGGGCGAAAAAGGATGGAGATTAGAAGGAAATCCATTTCACTGGTCTTAGTCTCTGTCTCCTCTGTCCCCAACCCCCTGCCCGCAGCTCCCTTCTGTTTCGTGCCAGGTGAGCTGTTGCTCTCGTGGTCCCAAACAAGGGCTCTGGGAAACTAAGAGCCACTAGAGCAAAACAAAAGAGGGATGAGGCGCAGTGCCGAGGGTCTGACCTGTAAGTGAGATTTAAGAAAGGAAAGAAAATGGGGGACAGAAGAGCCAAAAAACCCCAAACAAATAAATGTTGGTGCTGTAGGGAGTGTCCCCTGATCACTGTGCGATGATGATGCAGAGGATGCTGGGGCCATCGGTAACTATGTGGTACATCCTAGCGGTGGGTCGCTGCTATGGGAGATGCCTGCGCCCGTGTCCCTCTCCACAGCAGAGAACCCCCCCCCCAACCACCACCACCACAAAAAAAAGCAACTTGTGGCTGAAGTCTAGTAGTTGTGCAGTTCCCCAGGGCTTGAGGCGAGCCAGGGCAGAGGGGACGCCCACGGGCACTCGCCTCGTGGACCATCCCCTCGCCCCAAAACACGCGAGCCAGCGGACAGCCCCAGGGGAAGGGAGTGAGGAGCAACTCGCAAGGCAACAGAGGGGCAGGGTGGGGGGACCCAGCCCTTCCCCGCCCGCCCTCCTTTAAAAAGAGGGGGGGGAGACAACGAACCGCTGCTGGGAAAGCGTCTGGGGAGAGAAGCACTTGGAGGCGGCTGGGAGCAGATCGGGCTGCTGAGCAAGGGGGGTGAGGGGCAGGAGGAGGTGGAGAGCTGGAGCAGTAGGAGGAGCCGCCGTGTGACCCGCACCGCTCCCAAACTTGAAAGTTTATCTGCCCGAAAGCACCAGCAGCAACCTCGGCTTGCACATTCCTCCTGTTACGCGGAGAGGAGGCATTGAGCGGGGGGAGAGCCGGCAGACCTCAGCTGTGGCGGGAGTGCGCGGAAGGCGGGGGTGACCCATCTCACCCCCCTGCAGGCAGCGCAGCAAGCGAACCCTAACCCTGAGAGAGAGAGAGAGAGAGAGAGAGAGAGAGAGGACCTCGGGCTGGATCGAGCTTCTTTGCTGGAGATCAGACTTGCTCAGCACCCACGCGCGCGAGAGACTATTGCTAGTAGCCAACGGGGCACACAAGTGAGCTTAGGCGGGGGGCGAACGCCGGGCAGCGTGTCCCAAAAAAGTCACCGCAACCTGCTCGAGACGAGGGGGGCAAAAACTTCCTACCCATGGCCAACAGGAAGTGAGCCGCACCACCAGCAACGGGGAGGCTCTGCGTGGAGAAAGAAGCTGCAAGACAAAGAAGGAAGGAGAGAGGTGAAAGACAAAACTGCCCAAGGGTTTGTGGTTTTGTCCCCCTCCCCCAAGAGGAAAGCGCAAAAGTCAGCGCGGTGGGGGAAGGAGAAAAAAGAGAAGCAGGACGGAGGAAGAGCAAAAGACAAGAATGTGACGCTCCAAGGAGAGACGAGGGGGAAGAAAGCGGAGCACACCCGCAAAAGTTTCTCGCCTCCCGACCAAGCAGAAATCGAGCCCACACGCACGCCCAACCAGAAATCAGATGCCATCCAGAGCAACTTCTGGGGAAAGAGGAGCCAGCAGAGAAGACGACGCCGAGTGGTGCAAAAAAAAAAAAAGCCCAGAGAGCAGAAGAAAGCCGAGCAAAAGTAGCGGAGGGGGGGCGGGGAAGAAGACCACGAAGATTATGACCTTCCCCAACAAGTGAAGCTCGCACATATGTTGTGTAAAGTGTGTGCGCACCAGAGCCCCGCTGCGCGCTGTGTGTGCGTGTCTGTGTGTTTTGCTGCGGCTGCCCCTGCTGCCGCCGCCGCCGCCGCTGGGGTCGGTGCCTCTTGCAGGAGGCGCTGCTGGTGCCGGGGAGACGCATCATTTGGCGGAGTGAAGCGGCTAATTGCTGAGCCCCGTCCCTCATTTACATATGCAGCCTGAGTCCGCTGGAGCCGGGCCAATCCGCGCTCGCCCCCAGCACCATTAATCGCCATGCATTATTCACAATCATAATTACCGAGCCCCATGCGCGATCCGCGCAGCCGCCGCAGCTCGCAGCGCACGCCCCACAGCACCGCGCACACCCCGCCCGGCTAATCCCCCCGCTCGCTCGCTCAGTTTGTTCCCCCCCCTACTCGACTTTTTCTTTGCGATCAATTATTTCCAGCCCCCTCCCTCCGGCTACCCCCCCTCTCCTGCTGATGCCTCTGCAAAAAGCAGCATCCAGAAGCCGCAGTTAGCAGCATGTCTCGCCGAAAGCAAGCGAAGCCCCAGCATCTCAAGTCGGACGAGGAGCTGCAGGCGGAGGTAGTTTCTGAGCACGGTAAGGGGCTGCTCCGTGTGTCTCTCGCTCTGTGTGTCTGTGATCCGGGGGGGGGGGGGGTTATTTATTTATTTTCCTCACTGGCCACGGCTCGTTCCCCGTGCTGCAGGGAGTGAGGATTAGAGCCGCTCCGGGGAGACACAGCGGAAAAGTTACAGTTCAGCCAAGTTTCTCCCCCCGCCCAGGAAACCATCTCTCCCATCAGCGCCCAGCTGGCCCTGGCGGCGAGTTCATCAGCGCTGGACTCGGCTGGGGGGGGGTTGAGTCCTCGGGCTGGCCCCGGGCTGTGGGAGCGGCGCGAGGCAGAGGGGTTGGCACCCGGGAGGCGAGCTCTCCTCCCCCTTCCCAGCTGGGGTGAGTTCCCCGCTCTCGCGCGCCCAGGCGTAGTTTCAGCCGAAGAAATGCCCCCCCTCCCCGCCCCATCTCCTCCCCCTAAGCAGGGAAGTTGGGAGCTGCTCAGCTGCCGGGGGGCGGGGGGGGGCAGCAGAAAGAGCCGCACGGGGCAGCGCCGCCGGGCTGGGATGCGCAGCAGCGCCAGGGGGGCTCGGAGCAGCCCGGCTCCAGCCACACTCCCAACAAACCGGGCCAGCGCGCTCGGTCACCCCCACCCCCACACACACCCTCCTCAAGGCGGCGGGGCTGCTGAGGGCCCCCCCCCATTGCCAAAGCGCCCACCCCCACTTTCTAGGTGGGAAGGCTTTGCCTTCCTGCACCTCTGACTCCTCCCCCCAGGCAGAAGGGGGCTTTGGGGAGCGGGGGGGGGCACAGCCCCTAAGGGTGTAGGGGACGTTGTCATAGCTGGGAAGTTGGCTGGCTGGGGGAGCAGAGTTTGTCTCGAGGAGCCTGGGCGCTCTGGTCTCTTTCCTCCCTGCTATTTTTGCCCCCCATCTCAGTTCAGTTCCTCTGGGCTCGTCTCTGATTAATATTAGTCCTAATGACTACAAACGATCACTGCCACCACCATCATCTTTCACAGCAGCCACATAGAATGGGGTAGGTTTATTTTTCCCACCCATCCGCCATGAATCTCCCCTCTCCATACACATATTGAGGCACATATGTCTGGGTTAATATCAACAGAGTGCCCAAACTGCCAGTAAACAAGTGTCCCGGGGCTGCAGTGATCCCCCCCACCCCCATAACATTTTGAAAATGGGGGTTCAGGCTTTTAAAAAATAGAATGAACTGTGCAGAATAGAGGTAGAATTTCCAAAGGCTGTCCTACAGCCCTCACTTTTCCTTGGTTAGGTTCAGGGCTTCCAATGGAAAGTTTTCTTTTCCTTCTTCCATATGATTTATCTTTTTAATTTCTTGCATAAACCAGTAAGTGAGACACTATTTCCAGACTCCCTTGTTACTTTTTTTCCACCAAAACAATATGCAAAAAAGTCACACCGCTTTATTTGTGCTTCAAAACTGGAATTACTTACAAGTTGCATGGAGGGGAGGGAGGGAAGGGATGAAAGTTGGAGCCTAAGGAGGATTTTGACTATGGTATCAGAACTTCACGACCTAGAAGCTTAGGGTAGTGTGAATCCACTTCATCAGGTTAAAACATCTGTCAGATTGGCAAATCTTCAAACTCAGGACTGCCACCACCCCTTTCTCCTTCCCAGGGTATTTTTGGGGGGTGGGAGGTGGTTGGTTTCTACTGTCCAGGGAAGGAAAGAGAAGGGGCTGAGAACCACTTCTGGAAAAGCCTTTTGGATACTGACAATAAGAGACAGGCAAGGAAATGCTGCTTTCTGTCACACCTGAAGAACAAAACATGGTGTCTTTTTATTTTATTTTAGTTTAAGGATAGCAGTGACAGTGCAAAAATTAAATTGAAATTATTTGGTATTGTGGAAACAAGATTAATTAAACAGTGTCTATTGGGAGGGTTCTTGGTTTAAGAATTTCTCATATATAAACTTTTAAATGTTCAGCCTCCATTTCAGTAGTTGGGGGGGACCACTGCATTACCTCATTATGTCACTTCTGGTGAGTTAATATATCGAAGAAAATTCTTAAACTATTTTTGTTTTGTTTTGTTTCGGGAGTCTTATCTATGTAGCCATGTCACCCGAGATTAGAACAGGAGATATGCTAAAAAGAAACGCTTGCATATGGTGGGTAGATTAAGGACAAAGAATCTTTTTGTCATGGAAATATTTTTTTTTTGGTTTTGTTTTGTTTACTTCATCACATAGAATTTCTCACACTTGGTTTGTTTTGTATTGCCCTCAATGACTACATGATCAAATGAATGGATTTATTTCTGCCGAATGAGAAAGACAGTCTTTCCATCAAAAGGACTACATTGCATCCCAGTGAGGAATTTTAAAGCGTTATTATTGTGGTCCCTGAATAGCTCAAAATCGGCTTTCACAGCAGCCCTAAAATGCAACAATGTAAATACTTCTCAGCCTTAGAAGGCTGTTATCGAAATGTGCTGTGTCCCCTTTTATTAAAACATATTTAAATTAATGGAATGAAACCCCTCGTAGTTAACAATAAAAAAGCTGGAGCAGAGTTATTGGTTTTTCACTTTCATTTCAGAAATGTAAGCAAGGTGAACGTAGTAGTGTAAACAAGTTGAAGGATATGTAGTGCACGTTTGTCTAGTGTAAACCATTTGCACGTTATAATACAAAATACAAATATTGCTACTTTTAAAACAATTTAAAAGGTCAAATATATTTAGGTGCACAAAAGAAGATCTTAGAATTAAAATACGTCCTTCAAGTCAGTGCTTTTCATTTCCATTCACAGTTGTAATCAAGATATTGCCACAGTTCCTGAACATATTTTGCAACAGGCCAAAAATACTCAGTCCAGGACAGAACAGAGGAGGAGTCATTTTGCAGTTTTGTAGGGGTGTGGGGGGTTTAAAGCAAACAAAGTAATGCTTTTATTTTATCTGTATCCTTTTACACATTTTTAGGTATGTACACTCTGTGATAGAAATTATTGATAACCCAATATTAAGTTGAGGAAGCTTATTTATTGAATGTAAGCATATATTTAATATCATTATCAAACTATATTTTCATTAAGTGAAGCATTTTAAGTGAATGTTCTATAAGTCTATTACTTATAATTAAAAATGAACAGTAGCAAAAGGAAACCTGGCAGTTTGGAAAACAGAATTGAAGATAAACAGCAGGCTGTATTTAAAGTTATATGGAGGCCAGTCAACTTAGGTGGCGATGTTACAATGGAAGCTTTAGAATTGTAGTAAATAATTTTTGAAGTCAGTTTGCACGACAGCATAATGCAGCCGAGTTTAACAACAGAACAGTCTCAGTATGGGCAGTCTGATGAGAAAGTGTTTAAAATCTGAAGATAATTGACAATGTCATAAGCTACAAATTTACATTCAGAAAATCATTTTAAATGATTTTTTAATGTGGAAAGGTAAAATATGCCTTTTGTAAACAGGAAAAGAAATGTTGGCAAACAACTGGTAATGATAGATTACTTTGCTAGATATATTGTAGAATAATGAACAAAAAGATATTTATTCACACAACATTTTAAGGATGCCATATTGAAACAAAATGATGGGAATCCTTTACAAAGAGCCACAGAAGAATTGGAAAAACTGTTGTTGATATCAAACACAATATGCTCTTCCTTTTTAAGAAAAAATTATTTCAGATATTAGTGTTTTAAATTTCTAGCAGTACTGTTTTTCCTAAATCAACAGATTACAGGCAATTAAGAATTATATTCTACTAAAGAAAAGAGAAATATTACATGCATTTTGACTCAGATTAATTCATGATACTAGTGAAGAGCACAAGCTTAGCATTTTTAAAGTAGGAATAATTAAACAAAGTTTTTATTATGTTAAAAAAGTGATTCCAGTGTTGCTGTTCTAAAGTTCTGGTAAGAGTTACTATGGCAATTGATGCTTTGGACTGTGTTTTCATTCTAAACTAATGGGTCAGATGTATTATTGTTTGTTTTGAGAGGAAAAGAATACCTTAAAGGAAGGAAGTAATGGCAATCTTTGAATATGATTTTGCAACCTAATGTCTGTTAAAAATACCGGATATAATTACATTAAAATGTTGGATTTTTTTACATTTGTGAAATGCATAATACATTCTAATTCCTGTATCTTTTGAATGCTGGTGAACTAGAATTACATTATGTATATTTTAACATCTACTAGCTGCACTAATAGTGTTCTTTTGAAATTATACATATATAATTACACCAATTCAGTGTAGAGTAATCAATTTTCTTTAAAAAATCTATTTGAGATATATATGTGTGTATATAAATTAAACATACACCCTACAAGCATAAGACTATATCTGCATTAAAAATATAAAAAAACCCAATAATACCCCCCCCCAGAGTTTACATCATATAATTTAGAAACACAAAATATTTTTTTCTCTAGAACTTGAAAGGTGACAGTATCCTATCAGTAAACGTGAAACTCCTATGATTTTGCAAACAATCTTTTTGAAGCAACAACACCAGAGATTGCTTACTTAGTTTAAAAATAATATCTTAAGGTAAAATAGAAGTATCGCTGATTAATTGCCACTTTACTGGGAAAGGACAATTGACCTTATTTGCTTAAGTTCTTTTGGAATTCTTGTACATAATTCATCTACAAACTTTGTAGCTTATATAGTTGTAGATAATTTTGATTCTCTTCAAAGGAAAAATGTATGGATTAACATCAGGAATTATTTACGCAAGGATTGTTGTACGCAAGATAATGGAAAAAGAAGGCAAAAGTGGGTCACATTTCATTTTGTGCTGCTAATCTCACAGAAGTTTTACCATTGATCTTGAGGTGGTCGTATGGATATTTTCTTTTCTTTGGGAAATCTTCAAAGGTGCTACACTGACTTCTGTATAATAAGTATCAGCGGGATACTAATATGTTTACATGTAAATGTTGATAACTTGTACTTTCTAAAATATTTGAAAAAATTTCATTCGAGAAGCTAGTATTCAAGCTTCTTTTTAAATAAGAATTTATTTAAAAAAGAAAAAAAATCAAACGTCCATAAATTCTACTTCTGAAAAACAGTTTAAGTCTTTGAAGATTTTAGGAGGTTCCCCCCCCCCTTTTTTTTTGTTTGGCTCCGGTTTTTTGGGTTTTGTCCCCCCACCCCCCATATGCTTTGTTGACTGATTGCCAAGCCAGGACAAGCATAATCTGTAGACTGTCCATTGACTCAGGAGGTGAGTCAGTTAGTTTTGCTGATAATAAAACAGGTCTGGTATGACGTTAAAATAGTTCAGTTCTGACATATTTTATACAAAATAAAGCATACATGAAACACTTAAACCAGAATATTTTTCTGTAAGCTGACAGTAACGTACTATACACTTTTCAGAGGAAGTATTGTTAAATCTAGTTATAATTTTGTACATTTTTGTTGAACAGTACATTTCCATGTAGAGGGCCAAAATCCTCCTTGCTTTACCCTGGTAAAATCTCCCACTGAATTTCATAGGAGTTTTCCATGAATAAATTGAGCAAGGTTTAAACCATAATGTACCTTTAGAGTCATTTTTATGTGTTGTTCTGTTACAAATGTGTGTGGTTTGTTTTGTTTTTTGGGGGGAGGGGTTGGAAGGGGGGGGATATTGGAAATTGGAAAAAGCTAGAAAAATCATACCATAAATGAATTATAGAAAACAAACTTGTGAAATTTTAAAATGATTTGAAATGCTGAGCAAAACGACACTGGACTCTAGGTTTTCGTTTTGTTCTAATTTACTATACACAATATTAGTATTAATTTTCTCAGTGTTGACTTTGTTAATATTGTGCCTTCTCCCTCCCCCCAAAAAATCAAAACTCCTGGGGTTGGAAAATACACCAATAAATAATTCCTCTGACAATGTCAATAGAATGTCTAAATATTTTACAATGTATGCCTGTCTTTTTCAATCCACACTTAAACAGGTTAAGTTTTGTGTTCAAGACCACCCCTTCTGTATTTTCTGTGCATTAGTGTCCAGCGTACTATAGAAAGGCTGTTTGGTCTCAAGGAAAAGGTGGGATTGCACGGAGTGCCAACAAGCTTCCGAAGGACTCTCCCTGAGGGTGGGTAGTTAGAAGTGCTTTAACAAGGCTTGCTGATTTAACCTTTGCCTGGTTTGCCCTGCCAGGGGTGGCCACTAGATGTCAAGCTCATAATACAATTAGTACATCTGTGCAGTTGACCTTGGCAGCACGGCTTACCACTGTTCTGTTAAGTGTTAACACTGAATTTGAGTGTTAACTAGAGATCCCTGTGAGTTTGCTACATGCTGTACAACTTATCAAATGCCCATCTAGTTCAGTGTTTACAGTTCTTAAAGAAGGAAAAAGGTTTCCTTTTGTGCAGCCTTGCATCTTGAACTGCTTAATTAACCCTGCAGGTGCCACAGCACTTTTGTTTCAATTAATCAAAACAGCCTTATTGTTCACTATTTCAAGAGAGCCCTCCAAATAGCTCTATTTGGTAATTCCATTGTATGATTTTATATCTATGTAGTAATATGTTTCATAAACTGCAGATGACTAGCAGTAATAGGTTTGTTTAGCTTTTTATGCAGCTTTAGTTATCCAACACAACACTGCAGTACAGAGAATGGCAAATGAGCAAAATGACGGAGCTACATAATTAGCAGTGAATTACTTAGACTTCGATCCCATAGAAGCTTGTGCACGTGAGTAACTTTTACTCACAGAAGTAGTCTCATTGACTTAAATGTTTGTGTGTTCATTTCTCTTGTGCATAAGCCTTTGCAGGATTGGGCTCGTAATTGGCTTCTCATATTTGTGGTCCTGTAAACATAGACTGGCCATTTTTTCAGTGTTTGTTCAGATGTTGGTCTGTTTTATTTTGCAGAGTTAGGCAGTCTAAAATTACATTTATGTAGTTTAAGACTTAGTTAATCATCAGCTTTCTGAAACAAGGATATTATGTAAAAGCCTGGTGTTTTATTTAATTCTTTAGCCTTATTTGATTTTGTACTTTCTGTTTCAGTACTGGTTATGTTAGAGTTATCACCGTTGAAACTGTAAGGATTCCTAATTTTTAAAAAAATAGTGTTTCAGAAAAAAGTTAGCATGTTCGTGTATATTTAATTCTATAAATGTATTATATATATATATAATGTAATATCAGCCAACTGAATAGCTTATTATATATGGTCTTGAAACAACAAATATCTTATTATTTGATACAATATCTTGCACAGATATTCAGAACAAATCGTGAATGTTGCATCCCTTCCACATCTGCATGCATACATAATGGCACTGGTGTTTTAGCTAACTAGTGCTTCATTGCACAAATTAGAAACTGCAAATGTTTTAAACAGAAGACAGTTAGTGACAGTGCCACAGGTGGCTGTTACTTAACAAATTCTGAGATTTAGGCCACTGAATAGATCAAGCTAAGTGTGCCAGGTCAATACAAGTTTTTACATAGCAAGAGTGCCCTCCACTGTTCAAATCCATATTAACAGCTTTTGTGGTCTGTGAAAAAGGACAGAAAAATTTTCTATTGAGCCTGGAATTTCTTCTCCATTGTTAAACACAGTAGGGGTCTCTATTTGTCTCCTCCTGTTTCACAGCTTGGGCTCAGTATGTGATAATTCATCTTTCTTTATGGGATTCAAAGCTATCATAAAGAGTTAAAAAGAATTAATTTGCAAGAAAATAAATGTCTTCTAACAATTTAAGCAAACTTTTAAAATGCTTTGTACATTTTAGGAGATGAAGTTAAAGCAAAAAGTAGTAATATTGTTCTCAAGAATCAATCAATTGTAAGGAAAAGGTGGGATTGCATGAGGTTGCTAGCTCATGGGAAAGTTAATATTTTTGGAAGAAAATACAATTATTTGGTTTTTTTATATATGTTCAACAAATAAAAATTATGCTTGAAAAAATGTTTGTCTACTCTGACAAAATGAATTATAAGTATTTGTCCAATTCTATTTCACCAATATTTAGTAATTGGGAAGCATATTTATAAGATCTTTTGCTACAGATACAAACAAAACTGCTAAGACCTGCTGCTTGAAATAACTATTAGATTTGCACGCAAGAGATTTCTACATCTAGTTTTGTGATTAGAGGACATTTTTATCTTTAACTGGTAGGGGGAAGGGTAATTTGTCTTTTGCTGAAACTTCTTTATAGTTCATATGCTGCTTCACAGAAAAAGGTTGGCAGTTTTAAATTTATACATTAGAAGTGCATATACTTTTTAAAATGATTAAAGATTTTCTGTTATTAAATGCTCTGTAACTGTACCTGATTCACAAATAAGAGATTTTCCAGCTTTTTCATTGCCATTATTATTACTATTGCGTGTGATCTGAAAAGTTTTAGAAAACATTTTGTTTAACAAATATCTTAGACCTTTCACAATATATTTCTTTCATTATAAAACTTTAAGTAACACATTAACTTTTGAAAGTATACTAATCCTAAAAAATGAGTGTTTCATTGTTTTATCTAATTCTCTTGTGAAAGTATGTACAACTATGAAGCACACAATTTAAGGCTTTTATGATGCCAGTGGAACAAAAATGTATAGTAAAACAATGCATTGCCAGAGAACATTACTTTAGATTGTAAGGATCCTTACCTAATATAATTGAAAAGGTGCTTTACAAGTAATTTATCTGCAAAACCAGAAGTGGTTGTTTTTTTTAATAATAATAATAAAAACAAAACAGGAGCTAAGCTGAAACAGAGTGAAACAGTTTTGGCTCCTTTCACATTGTAAAACTGTTCGTCCTAAGAAAAATGGCATTTAGCTAAAAGCATGTATTTAGGAGTTATTCTTACTAGACTGAAATACTTAATTTAAGCCCATTTCATAGCAGTAAATGGTATTTAGTATCTCTGAAACATCCACTTGTTATCTTTTCTCTCACAGGTATTGAAAAAACGTTAGCTTTCCGGTAGCATATAAGAGAATGTCCTTGTGTAAAAATACAAGACTCTTGAAATAGGGTCTACAAACCCTATGTATTTATACATAGGGTTCATAGCTGTGCCAGTTTTTTCCTAACTTTACACGTTTCCTCATGTTAACTGGAAGAGTCACTGTACCATTTAAGTCATGTTCCCATCCTCTGTTTCTCTCAGACTACAAGAGAGAAGATTAACATTGTATTCCATATAGAGATGCATTGCTTGAAGTATGAACAGCATTTGATGAGTATAGTTAGTGACACTAGTAAAGTAGAATTCTCTCCACATAACACCTTGTACCTCCCAAATAGTGCCAACAGAGCACACAAGCAGTACAAAATACTGCAATGACAAAAATGAATTCCTCAAAACATTTTCAAATAAATTAACATGAAAAATTCAAACAAAGGGCCCAACCCTCAGCTGGTGCAAATTGGCAGCCATCTATTGAAGTCAATGCAGCTACAGTGATATTTACACTAGCTGAAGATCTGGCCTTAAGTGTCTTTGTGGATGTGTTGGCTACAAATTTTCACCGGTTTTCATACAGTAACCCTCCTGACTGTAAAGTTATTTTTTATCCCTTGACCATTAGCAGCTTCAATAACTCTTAGTTATTGAATTGCTAATGAGAAAAATCAAATAATGGAGAAGTTAGTGGCTCAAACCCCGAAGTCAGAACTCAGACAAAATTCACATTCAACTCCTATTGCTTCAGTAACAAGTACAAGATGTCTACAAGATTAAGCAGTTACTCTATTAACTAAAAAAAAAAAGTCCACGTAAAACTTCATTGTAGTAGCACTTTCATTATCTAATCGTTGATTTGAGCAGAAATAAAAATGATAAAATACTGCATTGTTTAATTAATTTAATCACTTTTATTTTAGTATATGGAAGAGTAAAGAAAAGTTGTAAAACATAAAGCAAATGCAAAATAAATGATTAAAGTATTCCACCAGCAGTACAAGTCCAGACTAATATAAAAAGACACTTGGCTTAAAACTATGACAGATGTAAAAGGTTGAACAGCCTGGGATATGATAAAATGGTGAGATGAATTCCCTCTAGCCTATATTGCTATTCATATAAGTGTGATGCTTGAATTTTATCAGACAGCAAAATATAATGTTTCTGATAAATATGGGCAACACAGAGCAATCTACTTTTCAGCAGAAGTCCCCACTGAAATCAATGGGAAGTTGTGTTTAAAAATCAGTGGCACAATATGGCACTTTTTTGTTTTGTTTTTTAAAGTAATAATTAAAATTGAAAGTGGTGTAGGAAGCTAAGTGCAAAACATATCAGCATACATTTCATTCCAGTGACTGCTTTTTTTTTTTCTTAGAATACTTAGAACTCACCACTTTCACTTACATAGTTCTTTTTCAAAGTGTCTGTATGGGACCTGATCTTAAAAACTGTTACTTGCCGTGAATAGCCTTGCATAAGTAAGGATTACTCACTCAAGTAAGGGCTTGCAGAATTGGGTACATAGTCTATAATTCTGTAAAGAATCTCAGCACTCACACAAGGTGCTGTACAATTAATGTCTGTATGTCAGATTAATGTTTCCTACAATTAATGACATCTGCTTGCTTGCCAGTATAGAAAGTGGAGCTTTGGGAAGGTTGTTAGTATTTTTATTCTTTAAAAAAAAAAAATTTCATAAAAAATATCGAAATGATCTCTTCTAGATCGGCGACGTTGGCCGGATTTTTTCTGTGTTTTGGAGTTTATTTTAAAAAGATACTTTCTACATTGTTTTAAAAAAATACTATTTTAGAAAATGATTTTTTTTTAATAAAAAGATTAATATACCTGGCTCTATAGTTCAAAAAGTATTCTGGATATTTATATTCCTGTTGTTTTATTGGAGGGGAATCCGAAAGGCAGAGTCTTTCCCCAGTCTTTCAGGACCCAAACCTACTCCCGTGGAACTCAGTGGGAGGCTTGTCATCAACTTCAGTGGGAGCAAGAGTGGGCTCTAATAGTCTAACTATAGTGTTTTATTACATTTCATATTTTAAGTTGAGGGGCACACTTGAAATGTAAGACATTGCTTTTCTTGAGCTGTGCATTAGCATAACAGGCTAGTTATAGCACTGATGTATTATAGAGATAGATCCATGTTGATAGTCTCTCATGATAATGTGTGCAGTGGCTTAGGCATCTATTGAAAGCTCAGCTACCTGTATTTCTTAGTTATCACATATCTAAATCAGAAGACTGTCTCTAATTTAGAAAAAAAAATGTTTTGAAATAATGAGAATACTTTTGAATTTGGATTTAATGATGATTATTGTACCTTGTCTGAAATAATTACATGGTTTGTATTTGAGCAGTTCATTCTAGATTAGAGAACTGCCATATTTGAATGGTTATATTACTAGTATCCATCACAAATGACTGGAATCTGTTGTGCAAGGTTTGTTCAGAGGAAGATCTCCCCATTGGGGAAAAAATAAGCAATATTTAGTTAA